>NC_057794.1:205295702-205595702 GCF_018294505.1 Triticum aestivum
GCCACGGGGGCCTGCCCCGGGCCACGGCCGGCCGGCGGCGCGGGAGGCGGTGGTGGCGTCTGGCTCACCACGTGGCGGCCTGCGATTCGTCGGGCGGCGGCGAGCGGATGTGTCTGGCCCGATGCGGACATGTCCGGCGGCGGGAGGAGGAAGAGTCTAGGGTTAGGGATGCGGATTTTTTCGGGGAGATGCACATATTTATATGTAGAGGGAGCTAGGAGTCTCCAAATTGAGCACGGTTTTCGGCCACGCGATCGTGATCGAATGCTTTAGATGATGGAGAGGGTTTAGGTGGGTTTTGGGCCAAAATGGATGGGTGTTGGGCTGCAACACTCACAAGGCCTTTTCGGTCCCTCGGTTAACCATTGGAGTATCAAACGAAGTCCAAATGACACGAAACTTGACAGGCGGTCTACCGGTAGTAAACCAAGGCTGCATGGCAAGTCTCGGTCCAATCCAGAAATGTTTAACCCCCACACACGAAAAGAGGTAGAAAGGGGCACCAGAGGAGATAGGAGCGCCGGAATGCAAAGCGGACAACGGGGAAAATGCTCGGATGCATCAGACGAACACGTATGCAAATGCAATGCACATGATGACATGATATGAGATGCATGACAAAGGCAACAACACACAGAGATAAAAAGCCGAACCTGAGGAAAATAAAATAACTTAGTGCCGGAAATGGCAAGAGTTGGGATACATATAAGGTAAATTACATCCGGGGTGTTACAACACTCCACCACTACGAAAGGATTTCGTCCCGAGATCTAGGACTGGAAAACGCTGGGTACTCAGAATGGAGGTGATCCTCGCGTTCCTAGGTGGCTTCACGGTCGGAATGGTGTGACCACTTGACTTTGAGGAATTTGATTGACTTATTGCGAGTCTTGCATTCAGTCTCTTCAAGAATAGCAACTGGGTGCTCACGATAAGAAAGGTCTTCTTGGAGATCAATGTCTTCGAAGTTCATAGTGCGGTCAGGGGTCTTGAAGCACTTGCGGAGCTGAGAGACATGGAACACGTCGTGCACGTTTGCAAAGTTTGAAGGAAGCTCGAGTTGATAGGCAAGATCGCCTCTCTTGCTGACGATCTTGAAAGGGCCCACGTATCTAGGGGCAAGCTTCTCTTTGATACCGAAGCGACGAGTACCTTTCATTGGAGAGACGCGGAGGTAAACATGGTCTCCGATCTCGAAAGTCAAATCACGATGCTTACTATCATAGTAGCTCTTCTGGCGCGATTGTGCTGCTTTGGGGTTATCATGAATGACTTTGCACATATCCTCTGCCTCTGTGATCAAGTCATTTCCAAGAAGTTAACGTTCATCGTTATCTGACCAGTTAAGAGGAGTACGGCACTTCCTGCCATAGAGAATTTCAAATGGGGCCTTGCCCGAACTCGCTTGAAAGTTGTTGTTGTAGGAGAACTCGGCATATGGAAGACAATCTTCCCACTTCATACCGAAGGAGATAACGCAAGCCCTGAGCATATCTTCGAGAATCTGATTGACACGCTCGACTTAACTGCTAGTTTGAGGATGAAAAGCTGTGCTGAAACGGATGTTGGTGCCCATGGCCTTCTGAAAAGAATCCCAAAACTTGGAGGTAAAGATGCTGCCACGGTCTGAAGAGATCAACTGTGGAATGTTGTGTAGAGAGACAATCCGAGAGGTATAAAGCTCCACCAATTGAGCTGCAGTGATAGACTCTTTGATAGGTAGGAAATGAGCCACTTTAGTGAGTTTTTCGATGACAACGAATATAGCATCATTGCCATGCTTGGACTTTGGAAATCCCATCACGAAGTCCATCTCAACGTGGTAAAACTTCCATTCTGGAATGGCAAGAGGTTGGAGGAGACCAGCTGGTCGTTGGTGTTCTGCCTTCACTCTTCTACAGACATCACATTCATTCACGAACTGAGCAATCTTGCGCTTCATTCGAGTCCACCAATAAGCCTGCTTGAGGTCCTAGTACATCTTCGTACTCCTAGGGTGGATAGAGAGGAGTGAATTGTGAGCTTCATTCATAATGACTTTACGAAGGTCACCTTTAGGCACAACAATGCGATCCTCGAAGAAGAGAGTATCCTTGCCATCAAGGCGATAGCACTTGTACTTGGGTTGACTCTTGGCAATCCCAATCTTCACCTTCTTCACCATAGCATCAAGAAGTTGAGCCTCGCGAATCTGATCTTCCAAAGTAGGAGAGACTTGAAGGTTGGCGAGGAAACCTTGAGGAACAACTTGCAAATTGAGTTTGCGGAAAGCTTCACAAATCTCGGGTTGGTAGGGCTTGAGAATCAGACTGTTGTAGTAAGCCTTCCTGCTCAATGCGTCATCAATCACATTGGCCTTTCCTGGAGTATATTTGATACTCGGATTATACTCTTGAATCATTTCGACCCAACGAGTCTGCCTGAGGTTGAGATTAGGCTGAGTGAATATGTACTTGAGACTCTTATGGTCAGTGAAGATGTCCACTTTTCTTCCCAATAAGAGATGTCTCCAAGTCAAAAGAGCATGCACAACTGCCGCCAACTCGAGGTCATGAGTGGGGTAGTTCTTCTCGTTGGGCTTCTACTGGCGAGAGGTATAAGCCACAACTTTCTTCTCTTGCATCAACACTGCACCAAGACCTTGAAGAGAGGCATCGCAGAAGACCTCGAACGGTTTGGATTCATCAGGAGGAGTCAGAACTGGGGCAGTGACTAATTTCTCTTTCAAAGTGTTGAAAGCGATGTCACATTCCAGAGACTAGACGTACTTGACGTGCTTCTGGAGAAGGTTTGAAAGAGGCTTCGCGATCTTTGAAAAGTTCTCAACTAACCTTCAACAATAGCTTGCGAGACCAAGGAAGCTGCGGAGTTGCTTCACGTTCTGAGGTGGTTCCCAATTCACAATTGCAGACACCTTCTCAGGATTCACTACTATGCCCTTGGCAGAGATGATATGCCCAAGGTAGAGAACCTCATCGAGCCAAAACTCGCACTTTGAGAACTTGGCCTTGAACTAATGTTCTCTGAGCTTATCAAGCAGCAAATGCAAGTGCTTGGCATGATCTTCCTTGTTCTTGGAAAAAACCAGAATGTCATCGAGGTATACCAAGACGAAGTCATTTGTGTAGGCGTTGAAGATGAAGTTCATCATGCGAGAGAAAGTCGGCGGAGTGTTGACGAGGCCAAAAGACATGACAGTGTATTCATATGAACCATAGCTTGTTCTGAAAGCCGTCTTGGGAATATCTTGCTCACGGATTCGAATCTGGTGATAGCCTGTACGAAGATCAAGCTTGGAGAATACTTGAGCACCTTTGAGTTGTTCAAATAGCTTGTTGATGTTGGGAAGTGGGTACTTGTTCTTTATAGTCTTCTTGTTCAATGGACGGTAGTCAACACAGAGTCGGTCTGTTCCTTCCTTCTTCTTCACAAAAAGAACTCCACAACCCCACGGAGAAGAACTAGGTCGGATGAGACCCATTCGCTCTTGAATATCGAGTTGCTTCTTCAGCTCCTTCAACTCTTCAGGTCCAAGCTTGTAAGGACGTTTGCAAACAGGTTCTGTGCCAGGCTCAAGATCGATGACGAATTCAACTGGCTGGTGCGGAGGCATTCCTGGAAGCTCTTCTGGAAAGACGTCTTGGTATTCGCAAACGACTAGAATTTGAGAGATGGCATCCAGTTCACCCTTCTCATTGAGTGAAAACAGACGGATGGTATCATCACGAGCGGCAAAGACAATTACATCCTCAGTCGAATGAGTCAATTGAATCTGCCTGGCAGCACAATCAAGATGAGCCTTGTGCTTAGAAAGCCAATCCATTCCGAGAAGAAGATCAATATCCGAGTCACCAAGAACATTTGGAGAAGACAAGAACTTATAGTCACCCAATGTGATTGAAACATCCGGAACGCATACTCGAGATGTCATTTGACGGGCCAGAGAGACAATAGCCAACGGTTTCGGCAACACTTGAGTAACAAAATCATGCTTAGATGCAAAAGGTCTCGAGATGAAACAATGCGATGCACCAGTGTCAAAAAGAACTCTTGCAGGAATATCGTTAACAGGAAGGTTACCCATGATGACATGTGACGAGTCCTCTGCCTGAGCTGCATTCATCAAGTTGACCTTGGCGTGCTTTGGGTTATGCTTGACCACAACTGTACTTGCTGATCTCACGAGAGGAGGAGGGAGACGCCTCTGATTGAAGCATTTGTTGGCATAGTGACCCTTCTGTTGGCACTTGTTGCACGTGACCTCTGAAAGCGGACGGTGATACGGAGCACTTGATCTTGGAGCTTGAGACGAAGTCTTGTTCTGAAAGCAAGGGTTGGGTGGGTGGGAAGATCCACTGCCACCTTTGCTCTTCTGCTGATAAGGCTGACGAAACGGAGGCGGAGGAAGCCAATACTTCTGCTGCTTAGCCACTTGAGTTGAGGAAGAAGGAGTAGCATCTCTGACTCGCTTCTTGGAAGCATCGCACTTCAGTTGAGCAGTCTCTTGCTTCATTTCCATGTTGTAAAACTCATCATACCTCTTGGGCTCAAAGAGAACGAGAGCTAGCTGGATTTCTTCTCTGAGACCACCCCTAAACTGGTATATCATGCTCTTCTCGTCAGGGACGTCCTGCTTAGCAAAACGGGTGAGCTTCTGAAACATCTTGTTGTACTCGTAAACAGACATCGAGCCTTGCTTCAGGTTGCGGAATTCCTCACGCTTGCTTTCAACCACGCTCTGAGGAATATGATGAGCTTTGAAGTCTTGACGGAATTCATCCCAGGTAATCACATGGCCTCCTCTGGAATCTTTGTACTGCTGAAACCATTTTGCAGCTTGGTCTTTGAGTTGGAAGGAAGCGAACTTGACAAAATCCTTAGGCCTGACGTTACTGCACTCGAAATGCTTGCATATGTCCACGAGCCAATCATCAGCGTCAGTTGCCTCAACACAATTGCTGAAGGTCTTTGGCTGGTTAGCAAGGAACTGGTTGAGTGTAGCAAAGTGATTCTGATTGTTGCCCTGGCCCTGGCTCCCTTGGTTGCGCTCTTGAAGAAGTTGCATGATCAGCTGCGTGTTTGCATTGGTAGCGGCCATCATAGCTTGCCATGCATCCGGAGGTGGAGGTGGTGGTGGCGGATCAGGATTCGGAGTCATGGCGTTGGAGGAGCCATCCTGAAGAGGTTGACATCCATTAGCACATTGACAGACAAATATTGAAGCTGAATCAAACGGGTTGAAATTGCAACATATAGTCTACACATCCGAACAAAATGAACGAATGCATTCCAATTGAAACGGTCACATATCCATAAATTGAGAAGCCACTTAGAATTGAGGAAGAAGAAAAAACAACAAGGTACGGAACAAGAACGAATACTTGGTCAGGATTACCCAATCCCAAACCAAATATCCGCGGAAGAAGAACTAGAGCTACAAGAATTCCCACCTATGAAACTCCCGAACCTTTCCGGTTATGCAATCAGGTGTTGGGGATACAGGGGAAGCATAATATCTCACCCAAATCTAGCAAATCCTACATCCAGCTATATCCATCCTTCAACACATAACCGAGAAAAACTTCGGAAATCATTTACCTCAACCTTTGAAAAGCATCCGTTATACAAGTTATGGCAATACTCCCGAACTCCCGCCCTAGTACTGGGTGGCGTCGAGGTTATCTCACCAACAACTGCATAAAAGAGATTTTCGATGTCGGCGAAACTCAGATATTCCAGAATCTCAACGATAAAATTGTGACGACAACACCTCGGAGCTCAACTCCCCAGGACACTGCCACAACCCCTAAATGACAGGAGGCACCAAGAACAATGTTCTCGTCACAAATCGATCGGAACGATTCCAAGATACCCGCGTGATCCTAATTTTTTTTGTAAAATTTGAGAAGAGAAGAGTCAAAACTCTACGTCAGGATACCTTACCAGAGCGATGAAGGGACTGGGGATTAAAAAGAATTCCTACACTCTCCGATATATAAATTCCTAAATGACTCAAAACATTTTTCTAGACTCAACAACGCCAACGATTCGATCAATCAGGGGGCTCCTAAGGTCGGGGAAGGCTCTGATTACCAACTTGTAACACCCTCGATGCGGCTATATCTCCTACATGTCGAAGCACGACTTAGAAGCATAACCGCATTGAAAGCAATGTCGCAAGTAAGGTAATCTTCACAACAACCCATGTAAATATATAAAAGGGGAAAGGATACATAGTTGGCTTACACTCTCCACGTGACGCAAATACATGAATAACATTACAATCATCCAATACACTCATGGTCCGCCTACGGTACCAAAATAAAGATCAACCCCAACATGCGACACGGTCCCCGATCGCCTCAACTAGGCACCACTACGGATCATCTGGGAAAGACACATAGTAACGACGAGAGTCTTCATCGAACTCCCACTTGAGCTCAAGCGCATCATCTGGAACGGTAACATCGGTCCCTGCATCTGGTTTTGGATGTAAATTGTGAGTCACGGGGACTCAGCAATCTCGCACGCTCGCGATCAAGACTATTTAAGCTTATAGGTAAGGCAAGGTAATATGTGGAGCTGCATCAAGTGACTAGCATATATGGTGGCTAACCTATTCGCAAAAGAGGGCGAGAAGAGAAGCCAAAGCACGAACGAAGAACTATGATATGATCAAGAAGTGATCCAAAAACAACCCACGTCAAGCATTACTCCAACACCGTGTTCACTTCCCGGACTCTACCGAGAAGAGACCATCACGGTTACACACGCGGTTGATTCATTTTAATTAAATTAAGTTTCATGTTATCTACAACCGGACATTAACAAATTCCCATCTGCCCATAACCGCGAGCACGGCTTTCGAAAGTTCAAATCCCTGCAGGGGTGTCCCAACTTAGCCCATCACAAGCTCTCACGGTCAACAAAGGATATTCCTTCTCCCGAGACATTCCGATCAGACTCGGCATCCCGGTTTTACAAGACATCCTCGACAATGGTAAAACAAGTCCAGCAACACCGCCCGAATGTGCTGACAAATCCCGATAGGAGCTGCACATATATCGTTCTCAAGGCACACTCGGATAAGCAATCCGTACAACTAAAACCAGCCCTCGAGTTTCCCCGAGGTGGCGCTGCAAGGGGCTCTAGTTTGGACCAACACTCAGAGGAGCACTGGCCCGGGGGGGTTTAAATAAAGATGACCCTTGGGCTCCGGAAACCCAAGGGAAAAAGAGGCTAGGTGGCAAATGGTAAAACCAAGGTTGGGCATTGCTGGAGGAGTTTTATTCAAGGCGAACTATCAAGGGGTTCCCATTATAACCCAACCGCGTAAGGAACGCAAAATCCGGGAACATAACACCGATATGACGGAAACTAGGGAGGCAAGAGTGGAACAAAACACTAGGCAAAAGGCCGAGCATTCCACCCTTTACCAAGTATATAGGTGCATTAAGATAACAAGATAATATGGTGATATCCCAACAATAAACAATGTTCCAACAAGGAACGAACTCCAATCTTCACCTGCAACTAGCAACGCTATAAGAGGGGCTGAGCAAAGTGGTAACATAGCCAATCAACAGTTTCCTAGGACATGGTGGGTTAGAGGTTTGACATGGCAATTTGGGAGGCATGATAAGCAAGTGGTAGGCATCGTAGCATAGGCATAGCAAAAGAGCGAGCATCTAGCAAGCAAAGATAGAAGTGATTTCGAGGGTATGATCATCTTTCCTGCAAAGTTGTCAGAGTTGACTGGATCCTCGTAAGAGAACTCAACGGGATCCTCGTTCGCGAACTCATCTCCCGGCTCTACCCAAACAAGACAAACAAGCAAAAGGAACACAATCAACCACGTGCAATGCTCAAACAACATGATGCAAACATGGTATGCTATGCGGGATGCGGTATGTGATGCATATGCAAGATTTGACAAGGAATGATTGAACCTGGCCTCAACTTGGAAATCCAAGAGTGCCACTGGAAAGGTGAGGTGATTTCTGTTGAAATCGATATAAAGATCACCGGAATCGGATGCACGGTTTGGAAATGGCAAGCAAAACAAATATGGCACCGGTCTGCGATAATCAGCAAGTAGCCATCTAAAAGCATCAAGATAATTATGCTAAAGCACTCAAGCATGACAACAAAATACATGGCAGGGATCCACTCATGATGCTTGACAAAATATGAACACTGAGCTACGGGCAATTCATCCATTAACAGATTCAAACAAGCATGGCAAAAGTGCAAATGATAACAGGTTTCAGACTTTGTGAAATTAACACAAGTCTGGAATTTAAAATCGGGTAGCACACTTTAGAGCATGAAAACTACATGCTACAGGAACTTAACATGGCAAATCAAGGCATGGAATGAAGCTACTCAAAGCACTTAAAAAAAGTCCCTTAGTGACCTTGAGCCAAAAGGGATCAGAAAATACAATTGCAAGCATGTGAACATGGCAAAAACATAAACAGATCTCAGACTTGGAGAAAAACTGGAGCATGCAAATCAGTTAACGAGTAGGCATGTTTACAAGCTCGATGCACTCGCTACATAGCATGGCATGACAAACTAAGAATACACCCATTAATAATACATGGCATATAATCTAGACATGGCAAGAACAACAACATAGCATGCACGGATCAATAGCAACATCCTCGGCAAAATCGCTAACAAATCAACAATCTGCCAGGATTCACGAAATAACAAAAGTAGAGCTCGATTGACTCAAGCTAGGGTGCTCCATAATTGCAAACAAAGAAATGGATGGATAGAGCACCACCATGTTAACAAATCATCCTTACTGATCATCCTCAAAAGAGGCACGGATGACTAGGAAACAACATGAAAATATGGCATAACGACAAAAAGAGATCAAGGACTTAGTGAAATTCTTAAGTCCCTGAAATCAGCATTACCGATTGCACTACTTTGCAAGCTTGTGCTAGTCACCACACATATCACAAAAATACATGGTAAGCACCTCTGTAAAGATGGCATGGCATATAAAATAACTCATGTAGAGCTCAGGAGCATATCATGCACACATTAATCATGGCAAAAATGACAAATATCTATTTGATGAAACAGATCTGACAATTTTATCATATAGCCCTCTTACAACAGCATTTCGGGCATCAAGATGAGCTCAAATGAAAATGATGCAATGAGACGAAATGATGTACTCTTTGAGACGAACGTTTGATATGCTACACGTGCAAATCGGAGCTACGGATGCCGAGATACGACATGATGAAAATCGCAAAAAAAACTAGGGTTTCTGGGGATAAAAGTCAACCGTCGCAAAAACTGAATCTGGATCTGGGGACACGCTTCCTGAGGTTGGCCGGAGTAGCTTGCCGGAGTTGCGGGATGAGGTGGCCGGAGCGGGAGGACAACGTGGCGCCGGCGAGGATGGACGGGGAGGCCGGGTCGATGGAGGGCGGCGCCGGAGCTCGGCGGCGCGGGTCGGCGAGGAGAGGCGCCAGGCGCCGGCGGGGAGGAGGCCGCGGCGGCTCAGGGCGGCCGGCGGGCGCGAAGACTCGGCCGCGGTGGAGCTTGGCTCCGGCCGGCAACGGGAAGCGGCGGACGACGCAGGTGGCGGCGGGCAGAGGAGCGCCGGCGTGCGGGGCGACTCGGGCCGCGGGGGCCTACCCCGGGCCTCGGCGGGCCGGCGGCGCGGGAGGCGGTGGTGGCGGCTGGCTCGCCACTTGGCGGCCTGCGATTCGTCGGGCGGCGGTGAGTGGACGTGTCCGGCCCGATGCGGACGTGTCCGGCGACGGGAGGAGGAAGAGGCTAGGGTTAGGGATCCGGATTTTTTTGGGGAGATGCACATATTTATAGGTAGAGGGAGCTAGGAGGCTCCAAATTGAACATGGTTTTCGGCCACGCGATCTTGATCGAACGCTTTAGATGATGGTGAGGGTTTTGGTGGGTTTTGGGCCAAAATGGAAGGGTGTTCGGCTGCAACACTCACGAGGCTTTTTCGGTCCCTCAGCTAACCGTTGGAGTATCAAACGAAGTCCAAATGACACGAAACTTGACAGGCGGTCTACTGGTAGTAAACCAAGGCTGCATGGCAAGTCTCGGTCCAATCCGGAAATGTTTAACCCCCACACACGAAAAGAGGTAGAAAGGGGCACCGGGGGAGATAGGAGCGCCAGAATGCAAAACGGACAACGAGGAAAAATTCTCGGATGCATGAGACGAACACATATGCAAATGCAATGCACATGATGACATGATATGAGATGCATGACAAAGGCAACAACACACGAGACAAAAACCCGAACCCGAGGAAAATAAAATAACTTAGTGCCGGAAACGGCAAGAGTTGGGATACATATAAGGTAAATTACATCCGGGGTGTTAAACCCTCGTTCTCGACAAGATCGTCGGGGCTTACCTGCCCATCCTCCCAATCATCCTTTTCGGATGTTGGCTCTACAGGGGCTTCAGGGTCTTCACCATTCTCCAGAGTATTATTGTCTTCGGTGCCAGTATTTCTGTCTTTGTCGCGACGTGATTTTGAGCGGCACCGCTGACGTCAATGCTTCGGAGGGGCTTCGGCAGGCTTGTCCTCAACTGGATTCTCCTTGTCGGTGTGGCCATCCTCTTTAGGTGTGTCCACCGTGTATACATCATATGTGGAGGTGGTCGTCCATCATCCAGTGAACGCAGGGTTTTGGCCTTGTTCGTCTCCGGCATCGTCGTCCATATCGTCGATGTCTTAAGAGGCGTAATCCAACATGTCGGTTAAAACTTCGGTAGTGGCTATGATATGGGTAGTGGGTGGGACGCAAAACCCCGCTCTCAGCCCCTTGTCTGGGTTGGGCGTAGTTCAGAAGCGATCCTTCCGTAATAGAGAGTGATCGCATTAAGTCCAGGGCCTCATTTAAAGGTGAGGGTTGGACAGAGAAACGAGAGTCCATGGGGCTGTCGAGAGTCGGAGTCTCCTGGCGGCGCCGGCTTGAAATAGACCTCGAGAGTTTGGACCTAGAGTCCGGCAGAGTGTCTGGTGCTTCTCCGGCAGCAAGCTCCATAAGTGCGGAGAGTCCGGCAGGCTCTAGACTCCTGTTTTCGGACCTGTCGGCCTCCTCTGGATCTAAGGCCAGAGCGTTAATTGGGGTCGTGAACTCCTCTAGGATCAAATCTCCTCGGATATCAGCGACATAGTTTAAGTTCCTGAAACTAATATGATGACCAAGGGCGTAGCTGTCGATCTGTTCGAGGTGGCCAATTGAGTTGACACGCGGCGCGAAGCCACCGACTACGAAAGTTTGGCCCGGGGGGAAAATCTCCCCCGAAACAGCATCATTATTGATCGAAAGAGCCATCGAATCCTTTGTCGGCAGCAGAGAGGAACCTTCAATGAAAGCACCAATGTTGGTGTCAAAACTGGCAGATCTCGGGTAGGGGGTCCTGAACTGTGCGTCTAAGGATCGAAGGTAACATGAGGCAGGGAAAACGATATTTACCCAGGTTCGGGCCCTCTTGATGGAGATAAAACCCTACGTCCTGCTTGATTGACTTTGATGAGTATAGGGGTTACAAGAGTTGACCTACCATGAGATCGTAATGGCTAAACCCTAGATGTCTAGCATGTCTGGTTATGACTGCCTCTATGGACTAAACCCTCCGGTTTATATAGATACCGGAGGGGGCTAGGGTTTGTACAATGTCGGTTTACAGAGAAAGGAATCTTCATATCCGAACACCAAGCTTGCCTTCCACGCCAAGGAGAGTCCCATCCGGATACGGGGGAAGCCTTCTATCTTGTATCTTCACGACCCACTAGTCCGGCCCACGTCATAGAGCCCGGACGCCCATGGACCTCCTAATCCAGGACTCCCTCACCCATCCTGCGACGTGTCAAGCAAGCAAGCGTGGAGCTGGCGAGATAGCCCGACAAGGCTTGTCAGGCTCCCAATGATGTGACGTTGAGCGGTGCATTTAATGTGCCCAATCAGCCTGCAGAGTTAGGTATGCTAGCACTTTTGCTATCTTATTAGTGCAGAATGACTGCTTTGCCATTCTGGTGACTCCTTAATCTATAAAAGGAGGACCATGGCAACCGTAGAAAGGGTTAGAAGGTTGGATAACTCACACCCCCATACGCGCGTAGCCACTGCCGCCCCTACCGGGCAAGTGTACTACGCTCCACCACCACTCTTCGACCATCAATCCAACAAAGCAGGAGTAGGGATTTACGTCTCACAGCGGCCTAAACCTGGGTGAATTTCTCATGTGATCCCTGTCGTGCTGCCCCACGCTCGTCTACTCTTTGTGCAACGTGACGTTCCCCTTGCTGAACCAGCAAGGGGCCCTCTGGCCCCATAGGTGGCCGTGGTTTCCTGCGACAAATAGGGAGATTGTAAGTGCATCTAGTGTCACCCCTATTAAGTTTTGGATTATTTAGGACAAGCATGGTTGAGGGACTAATGTGTTCGTAAGAATTGCAGGATAACACAGGTAGTAGTCCCTCATTAATTCGGTTTACCTACTAGTGATGACCCCTAAAAATATATGAAGACATTGAAGATAATGGTGGTTCGTGAAGACATTCACTTGAAGATAATGACCTGTGAAGACATTCACTTGAAGATTATGGAGTGCAAAGACATAGTTTCTTTCGTAGTTTCCTTTTCTTCCTTATTGATTCATAGGAACCACCATACTGTTAACTGGGGTCCAAGTGAACAAAGTCAGATGACTGATGTGATGCACAAACAAAATCCTATGTCTTCGAGTGAAGACAACGAGAGCAAATCTTATCCACAGTTTGATGAGTCAGCTTTGCTTGTAGCCCAAGCCAAACTGCCGGGTGTGTTTGAAATCCGACCATTGGACACGTGCCGGTTCCTTAGTGACCTAGGGTCATTTGGGACATATCATGCCGGGTTGCCTCCTGGCTATAAATAGCCCACCCCTACAATATAAAGTGGTGGCTGCTTAGAGTTAGTGCACGGCTTTTGTCATTTGAGAGAAACCCACCTCCGAAGCCCTTGACAGAGAGAACCTTGCGAGGACAAAGCCCAAAGCACCCAGAGCCAAAGAGTGTTAGGCATCACTAAAGTCTTTCTGTCCGCGTGACCTGAAGACTTGTTACACTTGAGGACTGTGCATCCTCCAGCCAGTTAGGGGTCACCTTATGAGGATCCAAGAGTCATTGTAGATCGCCAGTGAATGGAGTCTGTGAAGGTTTGGAAGTCTACCTTGAAGACTTACTAGAGTGATTGGGCGAGGAATAGGTGTCCTTAGCTCAAGGGGAAAAAGGTGAAAACACAGTCTTCTGTGTTGAATCTCAGCCTCCCTAACCAGACGTACAGTTGTCACAGCAACTGGAACTGGTCTACCAAATCCTTTGTCTTCATCAAGCTACTGGTTCTATCCTCTATCTTCTTTACATTTAAGTTTTTCTTTGTGAAGTCATTGCTTGTTTGTCTGATATGTCTGACTTCACTGTGTGAAGACAATTACGTTTTTGGCTTCATAATGTCTTCCATTCCAATCCGCACTACCTAGCTGCTATTAGTGTTCGTTCTTTCTCTACATTACTTACTTGACTATGGCCTGTCTAGTGTAGTTCATCTTCCGCTACATATCATATAGGTTCTATTACTGGTTTGGCTTCAAAAGACCTCATGTATTGAAGTCTTTCATAAAAATCACCTATTCTACCCCCTTCTCATCGATAACTAGCTCTTTCAAACACGTGGCGAGGGACTGCTGCGCGTGCAGCACTTTGTCATGATAATCAGTCAATCCAACGTCCACTTCATGCATTTAACGCAGATCGTGGGGTAGTGGGACTGTAGCAGTTAATGTGAAACGATAACTTTCTGAAGCGTCGCGCCCTCCCCCACGTTCTTTGCTTAAGAAAGGGAAATACATGAGGGCACTTGATGCGGAGCATCCCAAGGTCATCCCCATGGACCTACCATCGTCTCATCAAGTGCCTAGTGGACCCATGACTCGATCACATGCAAGAGCTCTTGAAACCGAGGTGACATCTCTCCTCTCACAATTCCACTTCGATGCACATGAAGCATGGCTACTACCTCATATGGAAACTTTGTGCATACTCAGGTACCATGGAGAAGCTAAGGAGCAAGGACAAGAAGAAGAGGAAGATGAACGAGAAGACGGAGGAGAAGGAGGGCTGAAGGAAAAGTCCCAGCCACCGGACGACCGGCCAGGACCGGATGTCCGACGCTTGAAGCATCAGCCGAGCGCCAGCGAGCGGACGTCCGGTCCGGACCGGACGATCGGTGCCCCTGCACCCGAGGCGAATGAGCGGATGTCCGGCCCCGACCGGACGACCAGCGCGACCGCACCCGAGCCAACATCAGCGGAAGTCCGGAGCCTCCGGACATCCGGCACCCCCATCACAGAATGGAACCAGCGGACGACCGGAGGATACCGGACGTCCGGTACCTGTCTGCGCAAAATGTTCGGGCCCGAGGCCCATGTACCCCTTCACTTCGCCCCCTTTTGCACTTAGACTATAAATAGACCCCCCATTCATCCTAGCTAGGGTTAGCAAATGTTTAGCTCAGATTTGTGAGAGAGCTTTGCTCATCCACTTGGTTACCTTCTCCTCGGAGATTCGAGCCTCCACCGGAGAAGATCCCCCAAGTGGATTCAAGACCTCCTTTTGGAGAAGATCATCAAGACCCCCTCTTGGGCGGCCCCATCAAGACCTCCTCACGGAGAAGAACCGGTTACTGTGTATCGTCCTTAGTTGTCCGTGGACTCGTGTATCTCTACCTATGTACTCGAGGATCTAGCCCATGTGTGACTTATTCGTGTTGGTTTAGTGATTTCCTCTTGTGTTTTCCTTCCGTTCTTCCTCGTGTTCTTCGTGATTTCCCCGGGATCTGCTCCTTTCGTGAAAGATCGGGCGATTAGGGTCTCTACCCTACATCATCTTGGTATCTAGAGCAAGGTTGATCACGATTTCGGAGCCCCCTCTTCTTTTTCTAGCTTAATTCTGTTGTTTTTCGTCCTAATCCGAAAATCCCCACAAAAATAGCCCCAAAATTTTTCTTGTGATTTGTGAGTTTTGATGATGTTTTGTTGGTTTTGATCCGTGAATTTTTTGTGTTGCAAGTGGATCTAGCCTTCCACCCACCATCTCCACCTCGAAATCCCTCCCAAAATCCCCATATTCCGCCCAAAACCGCCTCCCGGATCTGAAATTTCGCGTTGACCCCGACCCACCGGACGACCGTCACTTTACCGGACGTCCGGCGACCCAGGAAGCATCAGACGACCGTCACTGTACCGGACGTCCGGCGACCGGACATCCGTCCACTTCCGGACGTCCGCTCCTTCCACCACATCATCCGCTACACCACCACCGACTTTCCGCAAACATTTCCAATATCCCATACCACCACTTACCCGCTACCTACTCCGATGATTTTGCTCACACTTGGTTTTGAGAATTTGAGTTGCGGTACCGTATCCTTTTGTGTTTCGGCTATCTAGGTATGGTTCGACATTGACATCACCGCCACTCATCTTTGCCACAGACACGTCATCAACAACGACCACCTCGACTACGACTTGGTATTCGTGCCACCATTTTGACACCATACCGGAAGCAAGACCGGTAACCTCATCTTGGTATTGGTCATATCACTCTTGCCATTACATTGATAGCCACCTTAGCCTTACTCCTTTGCGTTGCTTACCCATCAAGACTAGCCATTGAGTATTGCCAGCAACGAGACTTGTGCACATTAGTGATCATACTTCCCATAGCATACATACATACATCATTGTTCCCTATATTGTTATCATCTCTTGTGTCACAAAGTTGTCATCGCATACTCACTTGCTATCTTGGTTCATCAAGCATCGCATGAGAAAAGAGCTCAAACATCAAAGAGCCAACCAAGCTTTTAAGCAAAGAGGAAAGATAAGCAAAGAGCTTTTAAGCAAGAACCATAGCATCATACAACATTAAGATTGTCATACTCGATCATCTTGGATCATATCATAGCAACACCTTGCATAGAACATATTTGGGATAGAAGTCATTGCATTTTTGCTAAGTAGGTTGTGCACAAGTTCTTGTATCCGCCTATCGTGCTAGCGTGCTAGCGTCTCTCTAGTGTTGTGCAACAAGAGCATTTTTGGGGATTCCACATTTTGGCTCACCCTTGGTTGCACAACCCCACTTATCTTTTTGTGCGTGTGTTTCCGTGTACCGTATATGCTTGGTCTACTTGTTACATTGCATCTTGCGAATATTTTCCAACATTATTGAATCTTACTTACATTCACATTTAAAATTGTGCCACCATCCTAACCAAGCTCCACCATAAGCTTTTACTGGTGTAGGTGTGAGAAACCGACGAGAATTCAAACCAATTGGGCTATTTCCTTGTCCTACATTGGAGTGATCATCGATTCACTTTCAACTTTGGTCAAGGTACATTTGGTATTCGTTCTTCTCTTTCTACCACTCACATTTGTCTTGGAATGATGGATAGGCCAAGTACTTCTACCAACCCACTCTTCATGGAGCAAGACGACGACATGAACTCCTTCGTCACCAAGAGTCACCTCTTTCATGCACAACGTGCTTTGCATCAAGAGCAACAATCTATGAGTGAACGCATCGACAACCTTGCCACCGACTTGCGACTTTCCGAGCAACGTACAAGGGACTACTTCGACAACAAGCTCGACGATCACAAGCAAGAGAATGACGCAAGGATGGACGAGATTCACGCTTTGTTGCTCAACCGCTCTTCTTCCACTTCAAGAAGGAGCCGTTCAAGTCGCCATTCCGACTTTACCCTCTCCGGCTCAAGTACACCGACATCGAATACTCTACGTCGAGCCGCACGCACCGACTGTCAAGCAAACCTCAATCCACTTCGAGACACCGACTCTCAAGGGCGCCGATGATGTCAAGCCGAAGAAGCCTTTGCGCTAGCTCGTGAACGGCAACAACAACGCCAACATGAAGAGGAAGAACGTGCGCGTATCCACCAACTTGCACAAGATGCTGAGGCTCAACATCAAGAACAACAACTCTGTGACGCTCAAGCACTTGAGGCGCAACAAGCTCTACGCGATGCGAGTCGAGCCGTTGCTGACCGAGGCCGACAAGCCCGTGAAGAAGCGGAAGCGCTTCGCGAAGAAATTCACGAACGACGATTTCAAGCTTGCATGCATCGTCTCGTTCCTCCTCGAGCTCGACGCGCTCCTCCACAAGCTCGCCAAGACCATCAAGTTCATCAAGAGCATGAAGACAATGGGAATCCTCCGCGACAAGAGCAACACGAGGTTGACAACCCTCCACATCAAGAACACCACGAGTTGAACAATCATCTACAACATGGGCGTCATCATCCCCGACCCCAACACAATGAAGAACAATGCTACGGCAAGCTCAAGTTCACCATGCCCAAGTTCAACGGAAGCAACGATCCTGAAGAATACCTTTCATGGGCATTGAAAGTTGACAAGATCTTCCGTTTGCACAATTATGAAGAAGAGAAGAAGATCACAATGGCATCCCTTGAGTTCCAAGACTATGTCCTCATTTGTTGGGAACAAATCATAGAGCGCCGCGAGGCAAGAGTTGAACCACCCATCACTACTTGGGCACAAATGAAGGATGTCATGAGAGCATGCTTCGTACCTACCTACTACAACCGAGACCTCTTCAAGAAACTCCAACAACTCAAGCAAGGAACCAAGAGCGTTGAAGAATACCACAAAGAGATGGAGATTGCAATGATAAGAGCCAATGTGACGGAAGATGATGAGAAAACAATGGCACGTTTCTTGAATGGACTGAATCATCCTATCAAGAAGATTGCCGACTTCCAACCATACTCCAATCTCATCGAGCTCGTGCACCAAGCTACCAAAGCGGAAAGCCAAGTGCAAGATGATTTCAAGTATGCCAAGTTCTCATCCAAGTCCTACGGTTTCTCCAATAACCAAGCTTCAACGACTCCAACACCGACTACAAGACCTTCTACTTCCAACATCGACAAGTCGAATTCCAAGAAAGCTTCAACAACTATGAGCAATCCTAATACGAGCAACTTCAAGTCGAGAGCTTCATCATCATCAACCCCTACCGATGAGACCGTCAAGACGAGTTCCCTCAAGTGTTTCACTTGCGGCGGCCGAGGCACAAGTCCTATGAGTGCACCAACAAGCGCACCATGATCTTCAACAACGATGGCACTTATGATTCAATGAGCGAAGGAGAAATGGAAGCCCTTGAGCAAGTCGCCATGCACCGCCAAGTGAACAATGAAGAAGAACAGGTTTTTTGTGATGAAGACTCAAGTCCCGCACTTGTTGTCTCCAAAGTCTTGACTCTACAACATTACCAAGAAGAAGACCAATGATGCCACATATTCCACACCAAGGCCGGCATTAATGGACGATCCGTCAAGGTCATCATCGATGGAGGGAGTTGTCACAATCTCGCAAGTGAAGAACTTTGCTCCATGCTCCAATTGCCCAAGACGAAGCATCCACATCCATACAAAGTGCAATGGCTTAGTGACTCCGGTACCATCCAAGTCGAGAACCGAGTGCAAGTCTCCTTCAAGATCGGCGCCTACAAAGACACCATGGAGTGCGACGTCATCCCAATGACCATTTGTCATCTTCTCCTTGGACGGCCATGGCAATTTGATAGAGGAGTCGTCCACAATGGGCGTACAAACCACTATAGCTTCAAGATGCAAGGAAAGGATTTTGTGTTACGACCTATGTCTCTAAGCCAAGTGATCGCCGATAAGCAAGCCACCCATCGCGGAGAGAATGGTGAGAGAGTGAGCCACCAAAAAGAGAGTGAGCTCCACAAGCCCAAATTGAGTGCCTCCACGATGAGCGAAAACAAGAACCTAGTTCTATTTGCCACCAAACATGAGATGAGAGAAGTGTGTGAGAACCCATCTAGTGTCCTACACTACGTCCTCGTGTGCAAGGACAATGCACCACAAACTAACACTTCTCACACTCTTCCTCTAGTGTTGTCTTCTCTTTTGCATGAATTTCAAGATGTTTTCCCCGATGAGCTACCTCCGGGACTACCTCCACTACGAGGCATTGAGCACCGCATCGACCTCATCCCCGGAGCACCGCATCGACCTTCAACAAGTTCTACAAGAGTAGAAGCAAAGAAAGAAGTTCCAAGTCAAGGTCCTACAATGATAAAAGATCTTCTAGTCATGAGCATAATTGCCACAATTGTGGAAGACCCGGACACTACTCCAATGAGTGTACGACTCCCTACAAAAGAAGATCACCTCCAAGAGAGAGAAGGGGTAGAGATGATCATTATGAACCAAGAACCTCTCGCAAAAGCAAGGTTTCATAGAGGAAGGACAAGTCATCAAGGAGATACACAAAACGAAGACATCAAGCTCATGTTGGTGAATGGGTATCTAGCTCTGACTTCGACCATCATTCCGAGAGAAGTTAACACCCCGACTCAGAATATACTCAAGATGAAGGTGTTGTCGGTCTAGCACTTGTGTCAACCAACTCCTATGACATATTTGACTCACCAAATGAAGGAATTGGAAGATGCTTCATGGCTAAAGGCCCAAAGGTATCACACCCCGAGTATGTTGATTTCAATAGTGATGAAGATGATTTGCTAGGTGATGATGATTTACTTGTTGACAACTCTAGTGATGAAAACTATGATGAACTTGCTATTAATCATTCTAATCAAGATAAGATGAATGACGATGATAAGAAGGAGATTGGGGGTCTAACTAAAGAACTAAACACTCTTAAGTTACCCCATGAAACTACCTTGGAAGATCATCGAGAGATTTTGAAGACTCATGAGAAGCTATGCTTTGAAAAGCTCAATCTAGAGCAAGAGCGTGGGTTCTTAAAAGCAATCAATGATGATCTTCATAAGAAAACTTCTTACATCGCCAAGCATTTACTCTTGTCTATTTATATGCCACCAGTAAAATATAGTAACAAGGGTAAGAAAGATTCTTCTTCTAGTAGTAACAATAATCATGTTAAATCCAATTTTGTTGCTTCTAGTAGTTCTCTTGATTCCACTAATGATTCTCTTAGCCAAGTTACACTTGAGCAAGAAAATAGCTTACTGAAGGGAATTATAGAGAAAGTTGTTTACAAAAGCCTTGCCGGAAATAAACAATTTGAGGAAATTGTACGCAATTAAGGAAGGCACCAGAAGAATCAAGGTGTTGGTTTTGAACGAAAGTTCAATGCCAATGGAGTTGAGTGGGAAGAAGATCAATACCCCAAGACGAAGATTGTTCCTCAACAAGAGAAGTATGATCCTAGTTCTTTCAAGGGAACACAAGCTCCAGATGATCTTCCACCACAGGACCACAAGCAGAAAGGCAAGGACAAGCTTCAATAGGAGATTGATGGATTTGAAGAAGCTCCCAAGGCCTTGGTCAAGTGGGTTCCCAAGACTACATCAAGTTCAACTTCATCAAGTATGACTACAACTCCAAGGATTCCCATCAAGTTGATGTGGATCCTGAAGAAGAAGAACTAGAGAGTTCTTGAGGGTGACTTTGCCAACATACTTCACTCATATCATTTTGGCAAGAACAAGTGCAAACAACTTCCACATCTTGCACTAGTTCAAGGAGTGACAAACTCTCTTGTTGGTAAGACAAGGGACAAGGTAACCTAATGTGTTCATGGACATCATCTTGTGTGTATTTCACTCTATGTGTATGGATATCCTTGCTTGTTCCTTGTGGGACTAACCCATGTAGCTATTGAAAGTGCAACTCACCCCAATGGATTGCTCCAAATGATCTACATCAACATTGAGCATCCACGCCTTCAACATCTACATGAAGTCATCATCGACAAAACCCAAGGTTAGTTCATCCCTCTTAGGGGGGGATATCACATCTAGGGGAGCTTCACTCTAAGAGTTGAGCTAAAGCAACTCTAAAGGTGTGGGCACACCAATGCTTTATGTAAAAGTGGTAACCCCACTTGCGCTTAAACGATGAGTATGACCTACAATCAAATGTTCTCATTTGACTCCTAAGTCAATATACTCATATATAGATAACCTAGTCATCGCCAATTGCTTGATAGATGCTAGAGTGTTCGCTCATGCTTTGCCACATATTTCATTTGCCATTTTATTGTGTGAGCATGTTCATTGCATATTTTTCCCATTCGAGGACATCCATTTGTTGCTTTGATTGTTTGGCTCTTCTTCTTTTGCCAAATGGATGGACAAGAATGCCTAAGAACCTCCTCTAGCTATCTATGCTTTTCTCGTCTCAAATTCTATTCATGCAACATCACAAAGTTTGATCAAGTCAGATTCGAACCCTCTAGGTGAGGATAACTCAAGAGTCACCGATTCGTCATAGACTTAAACTTCCAAACACTCTATATGCATTTCGGTCTGACCGATTCATCATTTTCGGTCATACCGAGTTCACTAAATTGATCTAGGTTTTTAATCATGGTGCAACTGATAAGAACCATTCGATCATACTGACTTGCACTAACCGCTTGCAATTCTGCATCTCGGTGCCACCGAGTTGTTCCACTCGGTCACACCGATGGTTTCAGGATATATATATATACCGACGGGTGAAATTTTCGAAATTTCTCCGAAACCATTTCACCCGCGTGTGTCCTACCCTGCCGACTCAGGTCTCTAGATCATCCTCTCGTTGCCAGTGACCTCCCGCCACTGGTCTCCGTCACCGTCAATGGAAATCTTCACCGTTGTTGCCATCATAGTGAGCTCATCGCCAAGTTAGGTTATGAGTTCGATCCTTTGTGCAATTCTTTGCTCCGATTCTCAGTACAAAGTCAATGCCATGTTTCTTACCACGTATGAGATCATCCTATCCAGCTAAAACTTCCTTTAGATTAGTTTTGATTCAAAAATTTAGGGTTAGGTTTCTGCCGAACTCATCTCGGAACGACCAAGCTGTGGAAATCGGTCTCACCGATTTGGCTTAGGCCATTGCACTTGTAACTTTCGATCTGACCGAAACATGCAAATCGGTGTGACCGAGTTCAACTCTTAGTGAAACCCTAGCAATCTTAGAGTCACCGAACTGTGTCTTGGTCTGACCGATTCCACTAGTTAAACTCCAAAGTTGCTTCAGTGTCACCGAGTTTAACAAATCGGTCACTATGAAATGCTTTCTGTGGAAAACAAAAACTAAGTTTTTGACTCATTCGTTTTGCAAAACCTCTGCACTTTGTGATGCTCATCCACTCTATCTCATCTATAACTAGTCACAGGGTCAGCTTTCGGTTTGCAGTGTCGACCATGTCAGATCAAAGTGATAGCCAGAACAAGTCTGAGGAGCAGGTAAATCTGAGTGAGGGCACTAGTCCCTCTGGCAGTTATGATGAAGGCAGCAGAAGTACTCCTAGCAACTTGCCCAAAGCTACTACTAGGTAGAGGAGAAAGAGAAATGCTGATTCAGAGGATGAGGACTATATTGGTGCTGAGGAGGAGGATAGCTCCAAAAAGAATGTTGTCAAGAAGGAATTTGGCACAATTTTGTCAATAAAGCCTGGTATGCACAAGAAGGTTCCTGCCAAGAGAGTGCCCACTTCAAAAGCCAGAGCCTCAACTCTTGAAACCTCCAAATCAACTATTGGAGAGGTTGCTGGTGAGGGCAAGAAGAGGAACGATAGGGACAAGAAAACTATGGCCAGAGTTATAGGCAAACCCGCAATGATGATTCAGTCTGATGAGGGGGAAGAGGAAGAAGAGGATGTTGCACCAGCACCTAAAGCACAAAAGCTGATGGGCGATGCCATCAAGTCTAGGGCTGCTCCTTCAAACCCCAAGACTGCCCCCAAAGCTACTGTTCACGCTACCAAGTCTGCCCCCAAGAGAAGCACAAGAAATATACCAGCTGCTGAGAAGAACATGGCCATAGTGCCTGAAGTTGAAGAAGAAGATGATGAAGCCCAATTGCTCGGGAAGCTAAAGCCAAAGATCCCTAACCATGATGACAATCATCCAGTGGCAGAAAACATGAAAGCCAGAAAGGATGCTAGTCTCAGATTGTAGAGACAATCAGATCCATATGCTGTGAGGAGAAGGACTGCCGTGGACTATAGGTTTCACAGCAAGGAGCAGCAGGACTTCTATGAGAAAATTCTTTTGGACAAGAAGCCCATAGTATGTGACATGAAGTGGGTTGACTGCAAATACATCGACAACAATGAAGACCACTTCTCAGGAGAGCATGCAAGCTTCAGACTCAATGGAGTAGTTTGGGGGTCAGAAATTGACCAAGTGGAATGATGAGCTCATTATACAATTCTACTCTACATCTCATTGCTATCCTGATAGAAGAATTGTATGGATGTTTGAAGGTACAAGGTACCAATCAATAGTTGCTGAATGGGCCAAGCTGATAAATGCCCCTGCAGAGCTTGAGGATGACATAGATGTCTATGCAAAGAGAAAGAAAGATCACAACACCATGGCTAACATGTAAAAGGAAATTCCTGACAAAGCCTTGGAGAATCACAAGCTAGGCTCTGTATATTATTGGTTGTCTGGACTAGCCACTATTAGCACCATCTTGAGGCACACCTTGTTGCCCAAATCAGGAGATCACAGGATGATCAGAGGACACTCCATCAATTTGCTTTAGTTGTTTTATGTTCCCCAGAAGTTCAAGGTGATGAGTTTGATTGTTGAGACAATCAAGAGGACAACTGCAGACCAGAAGAGATCATGTGGGTATGCTCCACACATCCAGATGCTCATCAACTCCAAGATGGGCACATGCACATACTTGTTGGATAAAGAACACCTTCCCTTGAGGCCCGACTTTGTGGACAACACCGTTGTCATGGATGCTGATGATCCCACATCTGTAGAGACTCAAGAGAAGAGGGAGAAAGCAAAAGCTAAGAAGGCAACAATGATGCCATGTGCTAAAGAGGCTTCACAAGTCTTCCTCAAGTCAAAGCAAGATCAACTTGGATATCTTATTCAAGCCACTCCGAGGATTGAGAAAGGATTGGCCACCCTGACTCAGAATGAAGAGAGTCTTGAGAGGATCATTGAGACAAAGTTCTATGATCTTGACTTGAAGGTGACAGAAATGCAAACAGTCGTTGAGCAGCTCCAGGAAGAAGCTAAAGAAAGGAAAGGGAAAGCTACTACTAACGCTTTTCAGTGAGTGCCTAGGGCACAAAGATCTACAGCAGTGCATGTGATAGACACAAGAGCTACTACGTCAGCACCTGCAGCCACAGCTTCAGTAGCCCCTCTAGTTGCAACTCCTCGAACTCCAACAACCTCAACAGATGTATTTGTCATTGGAGTCCTCTCCACGCATCCTCCCAAAGATCAAGCCTAGAGAGCCGCATAGCACTATGCATTTAAAAGCTTTTTGGTAACTTGTTGCCAAAGGGGGAGAAAGTGTATAGATCATAGGCTTCCAGAGAGAGAGACTTGCTTCTTTTTGTCTCTTTTGCTACTTCTTTGATACTTATTTGTTTGATTGCCTGGATGATACTTTATGTGTGTGTGAGATACTTGTATGGTCATGTGTTTGACCATATCACACTTTAATGCTTGTGCTTGGATGACGATATTATTTATCTCTCATGTATGATCATTCACTTTGCCTTGGTGATGAGTGCATATTTCTTTTACTATCATTTTGAGAGCGCTCCACCAAGATGAATGTGACATGGAAGAGTAACCCATGATCCTAATCGATTGTGCATTTGCATTCAAAAGCAAATTTTAAATAATGCACAAATTTAGGGGGAGCTCTTGCTTATCACATACTTCTCAAAGCGACAATATATTTCACTCTTATTATTATTTGTCAAAGCTTTGATCTACATGTTGACATCAATTACCAAAAAGGGGGAGATTCAAAGTGCAACTAATCCCTGGGTTGTTTTGGTCATTCTTAACAACATATGGCTCATTGAACTAATACTCTTTCGAGATGATCATTTCAGAAAGTTCAATGATAGGCATGGCATGGACTAGAGATGTGGACCCCTCAAAATGCTAAGCACACATATTGGCTCAAGCTCAAGACTCTACATTTTCTTTTTAGTGATCCAAGATCACATTGAGTCCATAGGAAAATCCAACACTATTAAAAGGAAAAATGAGTTGTTGCTTAATGGCTTGCTTGCTCAAAATGCTTAGTTATATGCTCCAAAAGCCGTCAACCACTTTCTCATATCCACATATGTCCCAAACCAAAAGTTAAACTCGGCCCCACCAATTTGATCTATCCGGCGCCACCGAGTTCATTTGACATAGCCACTGCCAGAAACCCTAAGCAGTTCGGTCTCACTGATAGGGATCTCGGTCTCACCGAGATGGGATTGCAAACTCTCTGTTTCCCTTCGTAACGTTTTGGTATAACCGAGATGAGCGATCGGTCCCACCGAGTTCGCAATGCAAACTCTCTGTTTCCTTTTCATAACATTTCGGTCCCACTGGAATGAGCGATTGGTCCCGCCGAGTTTGCCTGACCAACTCTTTGTTTGCCTATTACAGAAATCGGTCTCACTGAGTTCATGTGATCGGTCTCACCAAGATTACATTATACCCTAACCCTAATGAAATCGGTCACACCGAGTTGACATGTCAGTCCCACCGAAAATCCTAACGTTCACATTTTGAACTAAATTAGTTCGACTGAGTTTAACTATTCGGTACCACCGAGTTTGGTAAATTGTGTGTAACTGTTAGATATTTCAACTTGAAATGTAGAGGCTCGACTGGTTGGGGTTGGGTAATGTGCGTACCACGCATGCCACCAGAAGGACATGTGCCCGGGTTTTTTATAGGATCAACACGAGCCTGAATCTGGCTGGTACGCCGTTGGGTGCTAAAATTCTAGAATACGAAAGGAATCTTTTAAATTGCCGAATGAATATATATGTATTACAATGCCCGTATTTTCCTTCCAAATTACTGATCATTCCAAAAGGCACGGTAATTGATTAATGATGAGTTCTTGAATTAGAGTGATTTTTTGATATAGTGATCTCAACGTGGATTTCACATTTCATGGTATCCCTAGTTTGTTTTTCATTGGAAATTCAAATTTAAAAGATGAACGGTATGGTGGTGAGAAAACTTTGTATATATCAAGCATATGACCACACACATACAGACGCGAATACAACAAAAATCTAGTAAGTATAGTGCATCTATTTTTTCAAACCATGCATGTATGACATGGATTCAATAATACTCTCTTTGTTCGTAAATATTTGTCTTTTAGAGATTTCAACAAGTGACTACATACAGAGCAAAATGAGTGAATCCACACTCTAAATTATATATATATATACATTTGTATGTGGCAGTCCATTTCAAATCTCTAAAAAGACTAATATTTAGGAATGAAGGGGGTAAAATGTAAGACAGGCATGGTCCTCAATTTAATACTTAAAATGAACAGGAAACTGAAACATGAATATTAAGTCTAGTACCACATACATGCAAATGTTGTGTTTAGGCGGAGCTATGTAGATTGTCGGGGGTTAACCCCTCGAACTTAGATAAAATTGTGAAGCTCTATTTAGGATTGTTTAGATTATATTTTTTTAAAATTGTCCCCACCCTCCCAAACACCGATTGGTTGTGCACCCCCCTCCCCTATATGCTAATAGGAGTTGCTTGGAGCTTGTAGATCTGAGATATAGCAGCTCACAGGATGTCTTAATATTTTTACAGGAAACCTTAATGAGTTTGAGAATTGCACATAATTTTTACAAAAACTACTCAGATGCCCTTGAATCCCATATCCAACGACCTGGAAGCTCATATCACCATAGCATCTAAGATGAAGAAGGACCTCATATTCTCCTGTATGTAAGAATATCATGTGCTACCACACCTTAGATGCTCTGGTGATATAAGCTCCTAGGAGCCGTTGGATCTATGATCCAACAACTCCTTGGTGGTTCGAATGTTTACAACCACAAAGAGTTCGACCACTGCTTACAACCACAAAGACTTCTCAGATTCGAACTGGCAACCTGGACTACAAAGCGTATGTCGATAGCCTGAAAACAACAACGGTTGTTGGCTTTGTCCCATAACTTGATTTTATACATTATTACGTTGAGTAGAGTAGAGGGAGTGGCACTTCACCACGTGCATGATCGTTGACTCACTTACTGGTGGGTCCCATGTTTGCGATCTCTCTCTCCTCTCCATCGTCTAATTAACCTTTAGACGCATGGGCACACAAGAAGAGCGGCGCGAGCTTGCCGTGGTGTTATCATAATTAAAAAAAGCTTGGAAAATAGCAGAATCGCCTAGAACAAGAGACGTTGTGGCTGGTCGAGACGGAGCTAACCACACCTATCCTCTCTGCCACGTTAGCATGATGAAGCTGTGTGGCTAGTGGGGTGTTTTTGATCGACTAGCTGGATCCCGAGGTCAAACCATAGGTAGTACGTCTGATACAGTATATTTGTACACGCACATTTTTCCTCCGTGCCGAGACGTGGCACACTCTACCGCACGGTTTCTCGGTCCTCCCGGGTGGTGCATGCATATTTTCTTCCTTGCCGATACAGGGACGCCCAACCACGTGTTTTTTGGGTCCTCCTCAGTCGTAGCGCTGAAGCAAGTAAATGATTCGTCAAATCATGAAAGACCACCTTTCCCATCGAGTACATGAGTGAAGCACAGTGGCTAGCTTGTTGGGCTAGTGCGACCAATTAGCTAGGCCGCTGCCACATTTGTTTTTTCACCCCTTTTTTTATCTCCTTGCCGGCAGGTAAATTTAAATATCCACTACGGCATTGCTATGGTCTTTTGGTGTGGCAGGCGCAACAGGATTTATATTTTTTTTTGATTGACGGGAGCAGGTGCGACCGCAACTAGTCATGATGACTCCGCCTGTAAAACCAACTGCTCCGTGATGTGAAAAGTTGTCAACTGGTGTTTTCCCATGGTGAAAACCAAAAGATTCACCCCGCTCCTCGGCTAGCTACCTCTGCCTTCCCGTAGATTGCATTGCCTTTCAGCCATTTCACGCCCTTTGCTTCCCCTCCCCATTGATTCTACCTGGTACCATGGCAGCGCACCAGATCATGGAGTCTGAGGTGAGGCGCCTGACACAGGATCTCCATGCCAAGGATGCGGAGCTCAGGGCCAAGGACATGGAGCTCCGTGAGGTCAAGGAGGAGAGGAGTGACATGCTCCTCCTTTATGTGCGGGAGTTCATGGAGCTTCAAAACCGGCAGGCGTCCACCACAAAGATGCTCGAGGCATTGGTAGCGTTGCTGCCGAAAGCGGGAGATACGATAGGCGGTCAGGCGAGCCGACTGGAGCACGAGCGGGACGATCGTGACGAGGTCCAGGATCGCCTCCATCACTTGGTGGACCATGTTTTCACGCACGTGTTGCGGTTGCACGATGCCTACCGTCATGCCAGCGCGACCATGCCGGGCGTCATGCTAAACCCGTTCGACCACCCCGTCGACTTCAACGAGCTGCGGCTTCCTGACCTGGTCTCCTTCTTCACCTATATCTCCGAGGAGCTGAGCCGTCACCGTGCGATGGTGGGGGCGGAGTTGGACAAGGAGGGGTTGCGGGCTGCTATCGCCGTTGCCGAGCAAATCCTCTCAGGGCTCAGTCACCGGAATCCATTCATGCCATTGGACACAGTCTTTGACGAGCGGGCTCCCATCGACCGAGAGCGGGCTGTGCGGGCGGTGGCACCCTGCATCACCAACGTCGTGTGCCTTGAGAAGTAGAGGGTCTTCGGTGTTGTTTAGGCGTCCTTTGCATGGGCATGTCCATGTCTCGGCGCAACATGACCGTTGGATCAAACTCAGACGGTGCAGATTAGTCACTGTAGCACAAAGCGTGTGGGTATGATTGGTTGCATTCTCATATCAATATAGCTATTCCCTCTTCGTGCATGCTCATCCCAACACCCCTCTTCATGCATGATCCTAGTGTATTTGTGTTAACCTACTAGTGTGGACTCATGCACCTTCATGCACTCTGCCAAACACCCAAAAGTGGGTCGAGAAGGGAACTTTTGGTCCCATCCCATGTATCCTTCATACACCCTGCCTAACACTGGTTCGTGCTTCATATGGTTCATGTTTCGTGGAGTACTGTAGCACCATACTCCTTGTACATTGTAGACCTAGTTCTATTAACATTGATCTCACCGTTCATTCTCGACCGGACAGTCAAAAAAGGGGTATGTTACATTACTTTTCATATAGTTGACATGCGCACAACATGATTTGTTATCTTCATATCTTACTACACTAGCAACAAGATTATGTAGTACTGACATATGAACCACTACACATGCCTAGTTGTAGGAGCACTGTGTAAGTTCAAGTGGTTGTCGTGTTTCGCACCCCTCCGTCGTAAGAGTGGAAATGCTTGTTGTAATCATTTTTTCTTTAGAAATAGCGGACAGACTCTACCGTGCGGATCCTCCTCGATGGTCGTCGGGAACCTTGCTACTCACTTTCGCCAACATGTGGGACAACCAACATCGGGGTCCACCAGCCATGCACTAAATTACTCCGTACTAGAGTGCCCAACTGCACGGTAGACTACCCCGATCGAACCGCCGCATTAATGCCCATTGAGCCATCAAATAACAAAAACCCCACCTTTCCAGCAGTAAGTTGGATGGACGAAGCAACCATCATTTCACTCTTCTCCCTTAGAAGAAAACCCCAAATCGCTTCTCCCTCATCATGTTGCTCCTTTCTTCAAGAAATCCCCGACCTGCTTCTGCCATTGTTCCTCTCTCTCAAAGAAGGAAAGGTGAGTGCATCAATGGTGTTGATTCTGGCCCGGTAGTGCAACCCCGAGACCGATCCTATAACTCCCACTCCGTTCTTCTTTTGGGTTTGTGATTATGGTTTCTTTTATTTTATTTCTATTTGACAGTTTCTTGATGGACCCTGGAGCATCGGCCGAAGTGATGTCTATGGCTCTGGCCAAAATCATCGAGGCTCAGGGTACGAAGAAGCGCAAGCACCCCGCCGAGACTACCGCAGAAATGCTCAAGGCCATGGCCCTGTCCAGGGCCCCCTCTCTGGGATCCCTCATTAAGCAAGTCCAGGTAATATCTTTTCTTGACGATCTTTTTCTAGATATTGATCATGTTTTTTCATCTAACACGCAGTACTAGTACTAGTATTACAACTTTCTGGGTGATCTTGCATATGACTTTTGTGTGCCCAATGACAGTTCTAAATTCCTCTTTTGACCAAAACATGCGAGAGGTTGACACTGATTTCTTATAGATTACTTTCAACTACTTTACGAACATCAATGCTACCTTTGAAGATAGTATATTAGCCTGAGTAACTTGTGATATGGATAATGCAAGTAATCCCTCTGCTCTCATGCCTTTGAAGAGATGTTCTAGTGTCTTTGTTCACTCATTTGTGTGCGTATATGTAGTCTTATATGGAGTAAAATATCGAAAATCATCTTATATTTCTGAACGGAGGTACTAATAAAATATTTGGTTTCTGTTTGAATTAGAACCAGGTCCGCGGTGGAGATGGAGTTCTCAAAGTCATGCCATGTGAACTGGAAGACCTGAGGATGAGTTCTACTGGTAAACTATCCAGCTGTTGTGTCCTTGTCGCCACGTGTGGTGAACTAGTGTTTTCCTGTAGCATTGTTGTCAAGCGTGTTCTCGAGGGTGTACTTCACCACAACAATTTCCTGGTTCTGCCTTCGATTACGAAGGGTGTGGTTCTTGTAAAGCTTCCCGACAAATCGCGGACTGTCTTCATCGTCATGTTTATGAGCCGAAAGACAAATTTGTTAGGTCCTCCATGGTTGATGAGATGGTGATGGTGCTGGTAGACATATCTCACGAAGTGCATTGCCTAGTCAGTTATGCGGGGCAAGAAATAGTATGCATAGTTTAATCAGTGCAACTTTGCTTGTCTGTACTAAGTACTATTGTTCAGTACTGATTTGTGTGTGTGAACCCTATATTGTTTAGTACTGCCGCTTTTGTTGTGTGGTGAGTCCTAAGAACACTCTATGTTAATTTATGTCCACTCAATTCCGTCTGTATATTTTGAAGTATCCAGATCATATTTTCTGTTAGGAGGGTTTATCAATTATGGTTACACTCCAATATCTGTATGCATTGTAGGGTTTATCGCACCCACCAGGATTTTTAGTCACATGGATGTTCGGTCCATATGATTTATCATGACCTTTCGACTGCCCTGCTTGTGGGATTAAGAGGGGGCCCTGCATTCCACGCGTAATTGGACGATCAATCTTCTGCTTAGAACTTGAACATAGTGATTTCCTAGTAAGGATTCACTCGTGTCACATCAAGTAAATCTTATTGATTTACTGTCTAAATCTTATTGATTTAATGTAATGTTTTCTTATTTTGCTGCAATTTTACGATGCTGGTTTTGCCATGTGACATTCGTCACAGAATAAACTGTTTGGTTTGCTCTATGATGGTTATTTTTGTAGGTTTCACTTCTTATGTTTTGTTAGTAATGAAGGCACTGTCCATCACTTATATTACTGGACACAATTGGATCAGTCTGTTGTCTGAGTACAATCTGAAGACCTATGATGAACTACAGTTTGGTTTAACAAACACGCCACAATTAGTGCTTCTCGCGTTTAAAAGAAATGAAGAAAAAGACTGGAACAAGGTCATGGAGGTTACTCAAGTTAGAAAGCTGATCATAGTAGACAAGAAACGATCACTGCTATCTCGCACATCGGTACCACCTTCAACAATGTTATATATATTCTACCAGAGGATAGGACATTGACACCAGCGCCAGCTCCACAAGGAGCACCATCTTTGATAGCAGCGGCGGCACTACTAGTCGCACCAGCACGGGCACCAGCAACGGCTCCCACACCTGCACCAACACTTGTAGTTGCACTTGCATCTGTTCTGGCTTGTGCAGCGGCAATGGAACCAACAATTGTACCAGCAACGGACTGGGCTGCAGTTTGCACTGCATATACCAAAGTCCTTACAAAAACCGACATCTCCGCCCAAGTGCTTTGTTCTTTTTTCTTTCGATGTTGTTTCACATGATTCACTATGTTGATCTAACTATTTGTGTATGTATTCTTGTTTGTGAATAGAGAAATACTAGAGCAACGAGGGAGTCGTTCAACAATCCGGGTGACCATGGCCATGTTTCTCTTACCATGCACAGCATTGGTGTGAATGAACCTACTCAATATACCGTAAGTACAAAGGATGGTCGCATGATGATTGATGCTAAAGGATGGTCAAGGTTCAAATCTAAATCAAATCTTGCGGTAGGGGATGATGTCAAAATCGAACTTTTCTCTGCAAGGAGAGCTGGTCCAAATCCACTTTGAAATTCTTCAGTCGCAGCACGCAACCGCCGGAATGATCTATCCTCCGAGAGATTTTGATGTAATAATATGGCATGGTGAAACAAGTATCCTATGTGTATAAGTAGTATGACAGTATTATTTATCACGTAGGATATCATTCATAGAATTGCAACTCTGATTGCTGGTTAGGAACTGTCGTTCGATTTCATTCTAATAACTACCGTGCTTTATTCAATTTTATGTCGCCTTGCGACCGCGTCTAAAAGTAGTGTCGTACCTATTGCTTGCAATATGAAATGCGCTGAGTTAAAACACATGGGCCCCCAAACATGCAGGCCCACCAGCCCGTGGCCCAAAGTCCAGAAATGTGAGCCTGTTTGAGTATTACATTCTCAGCTGAACCCCCATATTATGTTATATATATTCCCCTAGATTTTTCTTATGTATAAAGTTTTGATATAAAAGATTTTTATATTTCTTTACAGAGGTAGTATCTCTCTATCAAAAAAATATTTATGTGTAACTAGTTACTCCTGCCTTTCTACTTCCTTTCGCTGATATGTGGGGCATCCGGCAACAGGGTCCATGTGCCATGCACCAAGTTAGATTGCACAACTACACGGTAGACTCACCCTGGTCGTAGCACCGCAGTAATGCCTAATGAGCTGTCAAATCACAAAAAAAAACCTCCTTTCCAGCTTCAGTAATAAGCTGGACGGATGAAGCAGCAATATTTCACTAGGCCTAAATCCCCTTCTCCCTCGTCTTCTTGTTCAGAGAAAACCCCCTTTCGGCGATTGCATAGGGTTTTCTCGAACCAGGTATGAATTCTTCATCCATCCCCGACAAATCCAAGTCCCTTGGTTGCGGGTAATCCTAGAATGGCAGCCACCGCCGTTGATGCATTTTTCTTCCTACTGAATCTATTGTGCTTCATTTGCAGCGCCCAAAGTGCGAGGACCCTATAGGTTTTTGTGCCCTCGGCAAGACGCCACACTTGTTCCTTCTCATCCTAACACAGGATTTTCAAATGCGCATAGTATGTTCCAAGAATCCTCTTTTTTATCTAGGAGGGTGGGGTTTTTTGAACATGCTATCGACTAATTTGGAAATTTGGATTGCTATATTTGGATAAAAGGTACAAGTACCATGGTCAACACTGACGTCAAAGAGGAAATTATTTCTAGATTTGGACAGCGAATACATTGTGTTCTCATATTATTTTTCCTATAGTGCATTCCTTGTTGTGCCATAACACATGTACTCAAGATGGTCGACCATGACATATGTAACACCCTCGATGCGGCTATATCTCCCACGTGTCGAAGCACGACTTAGAGGCATAACCGCATTGAAAGCAATGTCGCAAGTGAGGTAATCTTCACAACAACCCATGTAATACATTAAGGGGAAAAGATACATAGTTGGCTTACAATCGCCACTTCACACAATACATGAATAAAGCATTACATCATCCAGATACAATCAAGGTCCGACTACGGAACCCAAAATAAAAGAAGACTACCCCAAATGCTACACAGATCCCCGATCGACCCCAACTGGGCCCCACTACTGATCAACTAGAATGAAACAACACAAAGGACAAGATCTTCGCCCAGCTCCTCCTTGAGCTTGGTTGCGTCACCTGCTCGTTAACATCGGCACCTGCAAACTAGTTTTGGAAGTAGTTGTGAGTCATGGGGACTCAGCAATTTCACACCCTCGTGATCAAGACTATTTAAGCTTATAGGTAGGGTAAAAGGTATGAGGTGGAGCTGTAGCAAGCGACTAGCATATATGGTGGGTAACATATGCAAATGAGAGCGAGAAGAGAAGGCAAAGCACGGTCGAGAAACTGTGATCAAGAAGTGACCCTAGAACAACCTACGTCAAGCATAACTCCAACACCGCGTTCACTTCCCGAACTCCGCCGGAAAGAGACCATCACGGTTACACACGCGGTTGATGCATTTTAATTAAGTTAAACTTTAGGTTTTCTACAACCGGACATTAACAAATTCCCATCTGCCCATAACTGTGGGCACGGCTTTCGAAAGTTCAAATCCCTGCAGGGGTGTCCCAACTTAGCCCATCACAAGCTCTCACGGTCAACGAAGGATATTCCTTCTCCCAAGACAATCTAATCAGACTCGGCATCCCGGTTACAAGACATCCTCGACAATGGTAAAACAAGTCCAGCAACACCACCCGAATGTGCCGACAAATCCCAATAGGAGCTGCACATATCTCGTTCTCAGGGCACACCGGATTGTCCAAACTTCCAGTAGGCCAGCCCAGAGTTGCCCCTGGTAGCCACCGGCGGCTGACAAGGTGGACCAACACTCAGAGGAGCACTGGCCCGGGGGTTTAAATAAAGATGACCCTTGAGTCCATGGAGCCCAAGGGAAAAAGAGGCTAGGCAGCGAATGGTAAAACCAATGTTGGGCATTGTTGGAGGAGTTTTATTCAAGGTGAACTGTCAAGGGGTTCCCATTATAACCCAACCGTGTAAGGAACGCAAAATCGGGGAACATAACACCGATATGACGGAAACTAGGGCGGCAAGAGTGGAACAAAACACTAGGCATAAGGCCGAGCCTTCCACCCTTTACCAAGTATATAGATGCATTAATTAAATAAGACATATTGTGATATCCCAACAAAATATCCATGTTCCAACATGGAACAACTCCAATCTTCACCTGCAACTAACAACGCTATAAGAGGGGCTGAGCAAAGTGGTAACATAACCAAACAATGGTTTGCTAGGACAAGGTGGGTTAGAGGCTTGGCTTAACAATATGGGAGGCATGATAAGCAAGTGGTAGGTATCGCAGCATAGGCATAGCAAAAGAGCGAGCATCTAGCAAGCAAAGATAGAAGTGATTTCGAGGGTATGGTCATCTTGCGTGAAATCTCGCAAGGAAGAAGAACAAGTCCATGAAGAAGACAAACGGGCATAGTCGAACGGGTCCTCACAAATGTGACATTACCAAAACCAACCCGAAGAAGCAACACCGGAAAGAAGCACACAACATAGTAAACAACCAACACATGAACGTGGCATGATATGCGGGATGCGGTATGCGGTGCATATGCATGATTTGGAAAGGAATGATTGAACCTGGCCTCAACTTGGAAATCCAAGAGTACCACTGGAAAGAGGAGTTGATTTCAGTCGAAATAGATATAAAGATCACCAGAATCGGAAGCACGGTTTGGAAATGGCAAGCAAAACAAATATGGCACCGGTTTGCGATAATCAGCAAGTAGCCTTCTAAATGCATCAAGAACAACATGCTACAACACTCTAGCATGACAAAAAAATACATGGCAGGGATCCACTCATAAAGCTTGATGAAAGATGAACACTGAGCTACGGCTAATTCACCCAATAGCAAGTTCAAACAAGCATGGCAAAAGTGCAAATGATAGCAGGTTTCAGACTTAGTGGAATTAACAGCATATCAGGAATTTATCATCAGGAAGCAATGTTTAAAGCACGATAACTACATGCTACAGGAACATATCATGGAAATGCAAGGCATGGCATGAAGCTACTCTAAGCATATAACAAAAGTCCCTTAGTGACCATGAGCCAAAAGGGATCAGAGAATACAATTGCAAGCATGTGAACATAGCAAAAACATAAACAGGTTCAGACTTAGTGAAAAACTGGAGCATGGCAAAACAGTTAACGAGTAGGCATGTTTACGAGCTCGATGCACTAACTACGAAGCATTGCATGACAAACTAAGCATACACCCATCAAATAGACATGGCATAGAAGCTAGACATGGTAAGAACAACATCATAGCATGCACGGATCAACAACAACAAGCTCGGCAAAATTGCTAAACATGTTAATAGTCTGCCAGGAATATTTTATAGCAAACTTCGAGCTCGATGGACTCAAGATAGGGTGCTCCATAATTGCAAATAAAGACATGGATGGATAGAGCACAACATTATCTACAAAACATCCTTACTGATCATGCTCAAAAGAGGCACGGATCACTAGGAAACAACATGAACATATGGCATAAAAACAACATGAAATACATGGCATACACCCCTGTAAAGATAGCATGGCATTCTTCAAAACACATGTAGAGCTCAGGATCATATCATGCACATATTAATCATGGCAAAAATGACAAAAGTGCATTTGCTGAAACAGATCTCAAACTATTATCACATAGCCCTCTTCCAACAGCATTTCGGGCATCAAGATGAGTTCAAATGAAAATGATGCAATGAGATGAAATGATGTACTCGTCGAGGCGAACGTTTTGATATGCTACACGCACGAATCGGAGCCACGGGTGCAGAGTTATGATGACATGAAAAATGTATAAAATAACTGGGACTTAGCCAAAGCTCGAAAAAAAACATGGGTGCTCACGTTGACCACACGGGCCGGATCTGGAGCTGGGCCGGCTCTGGCGCACTGCACAGCCCAGGTGGCAGGAGGAGATGGGCCGCAGGGAGGCCCATGCAAGCGCGAGTCGGCGCAAGGACGCAGGCGGCGCAGTCGGGGTTCGCAGGACTCCGGCGGACGACAACGAGAAGGGACGGGCGGATCCGGGCATGGCGCCCCCGGATCCAGCGACGACGAGGCCGGGCGGCGAGCGGAGCGGCGTCGCGCGGAGAGGAGGCGAGGCGCGGCGCAGCTGGGGACGTCATCGTGGGGCGGCGGCGCGCTGGGTTGGTGGCGCGCAGGTGAGGCGAGGCTGGCCTGGCAGAGGAGGTCGGCGATGGTGGCGTGGCGGCGCCGACGAATGGACGGCGGGGCGGTGGTTGGAGGCGGTGCGCAGGGAAGGCGCTCGGGTGGCGGCGTGTCTCCTCGGGCCCGCTCTGGGAGGAGAGAGAGGGCGGTGAGGTGGCGTGAGCTGGTTGGCTCGCAGCGGCGGCGGGGTGACGTGGCGATGCCTCATTCGCCGGAGTGATGTGGCGGTGGCAGCGGACATTGTCCGGCGCGGTGAGGACGCGTCTGGCGGCGCGAGGGGAGGGATTTTTAGGGTTTCGTCCGCGAATTTTGGGAGGGAGCACATATATATGTAGAGGGAGCTAGGAGAGTCCAAATGAGGTGCGGTTTGTGGCCACGCAATCGTGATCGAACGGCCTAGGTGATGGAGGAGGTTTAGGTGGGTTTTGGGCCACTTTGGAGGGGTGGTGGGATGCAACACACACGAGGCCTTTTCGGTCCCTCGGTTAACCGTTGGAGTATCAAACGAAGTCCAAATGGCACGAAACTTGACAGGCGGTCTATCGGTAGTAAACCAAGGCTGCATGAAAAGAGTTGCCCCAATCCGAAAACGTTTAACACCCGCACACGAAAAGAGGTAGAAAGGGACACCGGAGCACATAGGAGCGCCGGATTGCAAAACGGACAACGGGGAAAATGCTCGGATGCATGAGACGAACATGTATGCAAATGTGATGCACATGATGACATGATATGAAATGCATGACACGCAAGCAACGACAAGGCAACAACAGCGAATAACCGGAGGACACCTGGCACATCGGTCTCGGGGCGTTACAACATACCTAAATACACCAGTTTAATGGTCACGTTGAAGACAAGCCATGGATATAAGTTCCGAGTTGGGTTCATGAACCAAGAAGATCGCTGCTTTTTTATGGCTGAACTTGGATAAACTTTCTCAAGTGTTACAGACTTAAAGTTGGTGCACAAATGTTGATGGAAATTGCAGAACCTGGTCTCCTCTTCACTTTGATCTTCCACCCCAACGTAATTGCAGTAGTTCATCCATGTTAGTTTTGTATCTGGTTCTTGCTTGTTGCCTCTACTACTTATTAATCCACCTATTCTGTCTAACTAATCACAATTTAACTTTAGAAGTAGCAATGATTTGTGATTCCCTTCTCTCACGAAGATGCTACTTCTAACTAATATTTCTTATAATTGGTAGCACATGTAGGTTATTTTGAAAGTTAAGCATGCTACTCGTTTGTTATTCTATGAGAACTTGACTATTACTCATGACACTAAAGTTGACTAGGACAACATCGACAAGTTCCTGCACTTTATTGATCGTCCTGAGGTCCTTGTGTGGCGTTTCCATGGTGGAAGGCCACATGGGATATGTGTGCCACAGCTGCACACAATGAACAGGTCCAACTATGACGGGAAACTTATGGTACGAGTTGTTTTTTGTTATATATGTTGTTCATTAACTCTTGCTTGTACACAGTTTTACAGTTGTGATCTTCTTGAAACAGAAATTGCCCGGTTCTATTGTTCCTATATAGATGCCTGACCATGGTTGGGTCAGACTTGCGCTTGGTCACAACATGATGTTTATGTCGACCTACTCCATTCCCCTTGGAGGTGAAAAGATACTTATTCATGGGTGGTCTCAAATAATGAAGGCCTGTCCATCTTGGAGAATAGGACAAAAGGTTATGCTCATCCCTTTCCGTGGCTCTAAAGCAAATATCCTCTTTATTGACCACATTGCAAGATGAAGCTGCTTTTCAGAAGGTTGTTGATGTGCGGGGTGGCGCCTGGGCCTTGTCCTGGGGCTTGGTGGCCTCATCCTTGGTTAACTGTAGGCAAAGTAGCATTGTTCGAGGCATGGTTTGTACGGTTGAACCTGTATAGGTACTCATACTACTTTCAACTATGGTTGTTAAGTGCCCCTGCTCATTTCAGTTAAGGTAGTTAAGTACTCCTGCTGCTTTTACAGTCTGTTCTGTTTCTTCAGTCCTATCTTCCTCCAGCCGCCAAAATGAAACCAGCTCCGACGGGGCCGCCTGCTTCCGCCTCCCACGGTTGGTTGCGCCTCAGCACACGCATCGCCCCCCCCCCCCCCACCCTCTCCTAAATCATTAATGCCGGCGTCCGAGGCCTCGCCGTCGTCCTCCGCACACTTTGGTGCGCTCGCCGTGGCACTGCCCTCTTGTGTTGTCAACATGGTCAATAAACAAGAGGAATCAGGAGAGGACTATACGTGGAGAGGATGACATTAGGAGCCCACCATGTCCATGGCCGTACGCAAGGAAGTTCCTCATTTTTTGTTATATACTCCATTGTCGGCGTATAGAAAAAGAAAATGCTTCCTCATAGTGGTTTACTGACATCTGGGTCCCACGAGATTGTCAGCGTATATAGTCCATAGACAAGAGAACAACACAAGATCGGCTGACACCTAGGACGTAGCTGCTCGAGCAATACTTTATTATTATTATTGTTGAGACGGAGCAGGGTTCCAACTAAGCTGTGGCCCGTCTAGCCCAGCAATATTTCTTTGTGGAAATGAGCCAAGTTTATTTTTTCTAAAGAATACCCAATCTGGGCCTACTTATATTTCTACACCCTGATGGGCTGCAACTCTTTCAAGATGATAGCAAATCTTGAAAGTGATATGGAATGGGCTGTAACATAAAAACCTATGACAAATTGGCAATTACTTTTAAATTTCTGAATTTTTTCACATTTTCATATTCCGATTTCACTAGGCATTAACCTAATTTAAATATATATTCAGTATTAAAAATAGTTTGGACCCCATAGAAATATGAGAAATTTTGTTTAAATTTTTAACCATGGCCCCGGCCAACAAAAAAATGGACTGCAATAAATTGCATAAGAAGTTGCAATGAGTTGTAAATTATTAAAAAATTGTAGCGACCAGACTTCAAACGGTCCAATCTTTGTGCTCAGGTGTCATCCCTGGATCAGTAATGCTGACACCACACAGTACTTGAAGGATTTATAACAGAGTAGCAATCACACACTTATTACATCGAGTGTCTCAAAATAGAACTTATTACAATAAATATGGCTTAAGGCCATCTAATAACAATAACAGTGGAAGGCTTGGAAGATAAGTGAGTCCATCAACTCCAACGGCATCACTGAGTATAGAACCATGACCTAAAAGCACCTTAATCGTCGTCTGAAAAGTATGCAACATTAACGTTGCAGCCCGAAACGGGTCAGCACATGGAATATGCTGGCAAAGTAACACATAGAGAGTAATGGAATGAAATAGGCTATTCTATATGCATATTTGGCTGGTGGAAAGCTCTATGGTTAGAGTTTTGCGTAAAGCCAATTTTTCCCTACTACAAAGGAATAAATTTTATTTAACTATCATGGTAGTTGTTAAACACTGAGAATGGTTGACATCATTCTCAATCCCAATTAAGCATCATCATTAAATAAAACCCAACAAAATTAATTTTAGAGTAACATGTTGAGATTCACATGATAATCCAGGTACTAGATACTCAAGATGTCCATAACCGGGGACACGGCTAATCATGATTAGTTTATACACTCTGCAGAGGTTTGCGCACTTTTCCCCACAAGACTCGATCTCCTCCGTTGGGATTCTCGCACTACATGGTGTTTGAGAAACGGATGACCGAGACATAGTCTTTCAGAAGCGCTAGCACCTTATGATCGGGTAGACCGTTACACCTACTTTCCCCTACATCTGCTAGTCTACCACTGTAAGAGTTTGCACAACTTAATCAACTATGCTAGAGCCCATAATAGCTTGTGGCTGCACATGGAAGTTTCTAGCATGAATAATCTCATGATCCCTTTGAGCCTGGGGGGGTCCAAAAGAAAACAGGCAATCTCTGGAATACCCAGGTGCCTCAATCCACCCAGATGTGTATTTAAGTTGCCACCTTAGATAAACCATTAATTTAACAATCTCACATCTATCATGGATACACTCACCCAATCCACGTCTACTAGCATAGCATGGCATAATAAGCAAACGTAGAAGTAACTCCCAAAGGTTTGATAATAACAGGTAATAGGTACTACCTCAACTACTTCCCAAACCCACAATTTAATTAGATCCTAATCATGCAATGTGTGAGGATTGATCTAATGCAATAAAACTCGGTAGTGGGAAAGCATGATCAAAGTGTTACTTGCCTTGCTGATGATCCGGGAAACCTAGCGATTCAAAGTAGCAAGCGGCGCACTCCGGGTACTCTATCGCAAACAAACAAGCATACAATAAGTACTCAACTAATGCATAGGTAAATCTGAAATAAGAGATCTAACCAGAAAGTTCAACTTAAGAACTCCGGTTGGCAAAGAGAATCAAATCGAACGAAGCAACGAAAGACAAACGGCAAAAGAAACAGGCTTCGTTTACTATTCTAGATCTAGGGAAATTTTTACAGTGGCAAAAACTTGTTTGAGTTGGTTAAACGGAAAGATGGTTTCGAGATGGAACTCCAGGCGCTTGAATCGCCTGATTCCGATAAACGAGCGAAAAGTTAGACTAAAACAAAAATCAGATCAGGAATCGCGATCAGAAAAATCACGGATTTAATCCGAGAAAAAGAAAAACGACGAACGCTCGTTAAAACAAACGAACGGGCGAACGCTCGCTAATTAAATAAACCGGAAAAAACCGATCTATTCAAAAAAACCAAAACTAAAAAAACCAAACAAAACTGACGGGAAACCGATCGGTTTTTCTAAAAAAACGGCGGCGGCGGATCCGGCGGTCCGGCGGCGGCGGCGAGTGGCGCAGCTGCGGCGAGGCGGCGGGCGGCGGCGGCGGCGGCGGCATGGCCTAGGGTTAGGGTTTCGGGGCGCGGCGCGGCTTGGGCTGGTATCGGGGCCTCGGGGCGCTATTTGAAGGCCCGGCCGGGCGGAGTCCTGGCCGGTTACGGCCCAAGGTCGGTTGGGACTCTCTTTTTTTAAATAATTACGCTCAGAAAAAAACAAAAGGAATACTAAACGGACTCCAAAAATCCCAAAATAAATTTTGCCCGGCTTCTAAAATCATGCCGCACAGGATGAACATTTATTTGGGGCCTAAATGCAATTTTGAAAAACGCGCATTTTTCCTTAATAAAAATAAAATAGCAAATAAAACCAAATAAAAATCCTATTTGATTTTTTTACTAAATCCTCAATATTTCTTTACTTTGGGAAAGTCATTTTATTCCCTCTCTCATATTTTTGTAATAGAAATAATTGAAGATAAAATAAATAAAATCAAATGATCCTATTTTTCAAAATTTGAGAAAACTCAAATATGAAAATAACGAAATCCCCAACTCTCTCCAAGGGTCCTTGAGTTGCGTAGAATTTCTAGGATCAACCAGAATGCAACAAAATATGATATGCAATGATGATCTAGTGTATAACATTCCAAATTGAAAATTTGGGATGTTACAAACCTACCCCCCTTAAGATGAATCTCGCCCTCGAGATTCGGGTTGGCTAGAAAATAGGTGAGGGTGGTCCTTCAGCAAATCTTCCTCTCGTTCCCAGGTGGCTTCATCCTCCGTGTGGTGGCTCCACTGAACCTTGCAAAACTTGATAACCTTGCTGCGGGTGACTCGACTGGCATACTCTAGAATCTTAACTGGTTTCTCCTCATAGGTCAAATCACTGTCCAACTGAATTGCTTCCAGTGGTACTGTATCTCTCAGCGGTATATCAGCCATCTCTGCGTGGCACTTCTTCAACTGGGATACGTGGAACACGTCGTGAACTCCTGACAATCCTTCGGGCAATTCCAACTTATAGGCTACTTCTCCCATACGGTACAAAACTTTGTATGGGCCTACGAAACGTGGCACTAACTTTCCCTTAACTCCAAAGCGCTTAACTCCTCGAAGTGGTGATACTCGAAGATAAACTCGGTCTCCGACTTCGTAAACTGTCTCCTTGCATTTAGAATCTGCATAACTCTTCTGCCTGGATTGAGCTACCTTGAGCCTATCGCGAATCAATTTCACTTTATATTCAGACTCCTTTATCAGATCCGGTCCAAACAACTGGCGGTCTCCAACTTCATCCCAAGACAATGGGGTCCTGCACCTCCTTCCGCACAAGGCTTTGAAAGGGGCCATCTTCAAACTGGATTGATAGCTGTTGTTGTAAGAGAACTCTGCATACCGCAAATTCTCGTCCCAGCTAGATCCGTAATCTAGCGCACAAGCTCTTAGCATATCCTCCAAAATTTGATTGACTCTCTCGGTCTGTCCATCTGTCTGCGGGTGGAAAGCTGTGCTAAACTCCAGTCTGGTACCCAAAGTTTCATGCAACTGATTCCAGAACTTTGAGGTAAATTGGGTTCCTCTATCTAATACTATGCTCCTTGGAACTCCATGCAGACAAACGATTCTAGTCATGTATATCTTTGCCAACTTTGCACTGGTATAGGTAGTCTTCACTAGAATGAAATGAGCTACCTTTGTCAAATGATCGACTACAACCCATATCGAGTCATAGACTAAACGTGTTCTGGGCAATCCTGTAATAAAATCCATGCCTAGCTTATCCCACTTCCATTCGGGTATCGGCAATGGCTGTAGCAATCCGGCTGGCTTCTGATGCTCTACCTTTACTCTCTGACATACATCATGAACTGCTACATATTTCGCAATATCCTTCTTCATTCCGGTCCACCAGAAAATATCCTTCAAATCCAAATACAACTTGGTATTTCCTGGGTGAATCGAATACGGTGAATCATGGGCCTCTTGTAAAATTAACTTCCTGATCTCCGAATCATTTGGTACATAGACACCGTCTTCAAACCGTAAGGTATCGTGCTCATCCTCACGAAATCCCTTAGCTTTTCCTTTGCTCATTTTCTCCTTAATAGAAGCAATCTCCTTGTCAGTCTTTTGAGCTTCTTTGATCTTATCCATCAAAGTATACTGAATCTCCAATGCTGCTACATAGCCTCTTGGAACTATTTCCAAACATAGCTCTCGAAGATTTTCGGCTAACTCCCTTGGTAAATCTTCCGTCATTAGGGTGTTGACATGGCTCTTATGGCTCAACGCGTTAGCTACTACGTTAGCCTTTCTGGGGTGATAATGCAATTGCATATCATAATCCTTGATGAGCTGCAACCATCTCCTTTGTCTAAGGTTCAACTCCTTCTGTGTGAAAATAAACTTCAAACTCTTGTGATTCGTGTACACCTCACAATGGTTTCAAATCAGGAAAGGTCTCCAAGTCTTCAATGCATGCATTACGGCTGCTAACTCCAAATCATGTGTAGCATAATTCAACTCATGGGGCTTAAGTTGTCGTGAGGCATATGAAACAACTCTTCCTTCCTGCATAAGCACCGCTCCAACTCCTCGACGTGAAGCGCCACAATACACCTCATAATCCTTGGTCTGATCCGGTAAAATCAACACTGGTGAGGTAACCAAACGTTTCTTCAACTCCTAGAAACTAGCCTCACATTCCTCAGTCCATTTGTACTTGGTATCCTTCTTCAACAACTCCGTCATAGGCTTCACAATCTTTGAGAAATTCTCAATAAACCTCCGGTAGTATCCTGCGAGTCCAAGAAAACTCCGGATCTCTCCAACTGTTGTTGGGGCTTTCCAATTGGTCACAGTATCAACTTTAGTGGGATCTACTGCTATACCTTCTCCGGATATAACGTGTCTGAGAAATCCAACTTCTTTCAACCAAAACTCACATTTGCTAAACTTGGCATATAATTGATGTTCTCTGAGCTTTCCGAGTACCAAACACAAATGCTCCTTATGCTCCTCTTCATTTTTCGAGTAAACCAGGATATCATCAATGAACACTACGACAAACTTATCCAAGAACTCCATAAACACTTTGTTCATCATGTTCATAAAATATGCAGGTGCGTTAGTCAGACCAAATGACATAACGGTATACTCGTACAGCCCATACCTGGTGGTAAAAGCCGTCTTAGGTATATCCTGTTCTCGAATCTTCAACTGATGGTATCCTGATCGCAGATTGATCTTGGAAAATACCTTAGCTCCTTGCAATCGATCAAACAGATCATTGATCATTGGTAGTGGGTACTTGTTCTTGATGATTACTTCATTCAATCCTCGATAATCAACAACCATCCTTAAAGATCCATCCTTCTTCTCCACTAGAAGTACTGGCGATCCCCAAGGCGAAGAACTTGGGCGAATATATCCTTTATCTAGTAACTCCTTAATTTGCTTCTTAATCTCCACCAAATCCTTTGCGGCCATCCTATATGGTCTCTATGATATTGGCCCTGTGCTTGGCAAAAGCTCAATCAAAAACTCAATATCTCTATCCGGTGGCATGCCTGGCAATTCTTCTGCAATTACATCGGGGAAATCCTTCACTACTGGTACTTCCTCCTGCACAACTCCTATTAAAAAATTTACTTGAGTCCTCTTCGGCACATGCCGGGATACATACTTGATCCTTCTCCCTTCTGGGGTGGTAAGCAAGATCGACTTACTAGCACAATCAATGTTTCCTCCATACATCGACAACCAATCCATACCCAGAATTACATCCAAACCTTGTGATTCCAATATTACCAAATCTGAGGGAAACACATGCCTACCTATACTTAATGGCACTTGAAAACATCCTTGGCTAGCCATATACTCCACTCTTGGTGAGCTTACTAACATAGGTGTTCTAAGAACTTTGGTGTGCAGGTTATACTTATCCACAAATCCCCTTGATATGTATGAATGCGATGCACCAGTATCGAAAAGAACGAGTGCAGTAAATGACTTAACCAAAAACTTACCGATTACTGCATCCGGCTGCTCTTCAACCTCCTCCACGTTAACGTGGTTCACCTGTCCCCTGTTGAAAGGGTTCGGCTTCTTCCTCGAGCTTCCATTGCCATTACCATTCTGTGATTCAGGACATTCATTGGCATAATGTCCGGTCTTCTGGCACTTAAAACAAGTGACTTGGCTCAGGTCTCTCTTGGCTGGGGTCGATGGGTTGGTGCGGTTCTGGCCGTTGCTTCCTCCATTCCCATTACCATTCTTGGTGCCATTATGATTGTGCGAGCTACCTCCTCCATGGGTATGCTAAAAATGTCCTCCCGGTCTAGGGGTAAAACATGGCTTCTGCTGAGCTCCTGAATTGTGCTTCCCTTGTCCATACTTCCTCTTATGATTCTCAATCTGCTGCTGCTTTCCTTCAATCATGAGAGCACGATCTACCAACTCCTGGTAATTGTTGAAGGTTGCTACCATCAACTGCATGCTCAACTCATCATTCAGCCCTTCTAGAAACTTCTCTTGCTTAGCTGCATCCGTAGCAACATCATCTGGGGCATAACATGCTAATTTACTAAAGTCCTCCACATACTGGCCAACTGTCCGTCCTCCTTGGCGCAAGTTGCGAAACTCTCGCTTCTTCATGGCCATAGCTCCTGCTGAAACATGGGTAGTTCGAAAAGCCTGCTGAAACTAGTCCCACGTGACGGTGTTGACAGGGAAAGTGGCTGTGAAATTCTCCCACCATGATGCTGCGGGTCCTTCAAGCTGATGTGCGGCAAACTTCACCTTTTCCGCATCCGTGCATCCTGTTGTGGTCAACTCTCTAGCTGTCTTGCAGAGCCAATCATCTGCTACTATCGGCTCGGTGCTACTGGAAAACACTGGCGGATTCAGCCTAAGAAAACGGGCTAAGTGATCAATAGGTGGTGGTGGTGGTGGTGGGTTGTTGTTGTTGTTCCCTGATTCTGATTCTGGACTAGCAATTGCATCAATGTGTTCTGCTGCTGGATCAACTGGGTGAGCTCCGGTGGGAAGGTAAATCCGGGGTCACGTCTCGGAGGCATCTGAGGGTTTTAGAAAAGATGGGATTTAAGAGTAGAGGGGGTCTAAAGGGAAAACACTACCCATATGCACATGAGGCAAAAGAAAACAATTCACTTCATTCAATCAATCAAACAAGGGCATACAATCGATCTAACTATCACAAAAGTGCTTGAACTACTATATTTACATGGTGGACTACTACTACTGATTTGGTGGTCTACTAAAAATATTCTTCGGTTGCAGACTCCATGATATCTTCTCCAGCTTCATCAACATAGTCATCATTGCTATCATCTGGATCAGAGTCGATGTTGTCGATGATGATGTAGTCTTCCGGGCGAATCTCCTTGGGTTCTTCGTCTTCTTCTACTGGTGTAGGGCCTCCCATAAATATTCCAATCTTCTTGATTAGATCGTCATTCTTCTCCACTAATACTTTGATTTCCTCTTCATAATCTTCACGTGTAGCCTTGAGTTCTTCCTCCAGTTCCTTGATTCTTATCCTCGCCTTCTTCAGATCTATCATGTCGGTGCACATCTGGTTCTCCTGACGTCGAATGTGCTGGTTTAACTCATGAATAAAAGCTGCAATTGATATATCCTTCCTCGTGCTGATCATCTCCGAGTGCTCATCTCGGCGCCCACAAATCTGGTAGATATTATCCTTGAGATCATTGTGGTAGACTTCTCCAATGCGTCCCATGGCGATGTGAGCTGCCATGCTCTTTCCTAGACTCCAAGTTGGTGCATCAAAAGAAAACTCTATGGGCTCAGTGACTGGCATGAACGTCCTTCCTGGAACTTGAACTTGAATCATCCAGGGCTCTTCTTCAGGTAAAGTGGCGTTGTAGGTTCCGTTGAAGCTTGTTACTCCTATGTTCAGGTATCTAGTGACTTCCTTCAAGTGACGTCCAAAGGGTGTATTTTCATCCGGTTGCGTGAACTTGTTCCTTGCATCCGCCATCCTAAAGAATAGAAAAGATGAGAAGTCAGAAAGAGAAGAGAGTGAATAGTGTTCTAGGTCTTTAGCTTAGTGATCGTGTCCTACAGTCAACGTGTGCTCTGATACCATCTCTATAGCGACCAGACCTCAAACAGTCTGATCTCTGTGCTTAGGTGTCATCCCTGGATCAGTAATGCCGACACCACATAATACTCGGAGGATTTATAACAGAGTAGCAATCACACACTTATTACATCGAGTGTCTCAAAAGAGAGTAATGGAATGAAATAGGCTATTCTATGTGCATATTTGGCTGGTGGAAAGCTCTATGGTTACAGTTTTGCGTAAAGCCAATGTTTCCCTACTGCAAAGGAATAAATTTTATTTAACTATCATGGTAGTTATTAAACATTGAGAATGGTTGACAGCATTCTCAATCCCAATTAAGGATCATCATTAAACAAAACCCAACAAAATTAATTTGAGAGTAACATGTTGAGATTCACATGATAATCCAGGTACTAGATACTCAAGATGTCCATAACTAGGGACACGGCTAATCATGATTAGTTTATACACTCTGTAGAGGTTTGCGCACTTTTCCCCACAAGACTCGATCTCCTCCGTTGGGATTCTCGCACTACATGGTGTTTGAGAAACGGATGACCGAGACATAGTATTTCAGAAGCGCTAGCACCTTATGATCGGGTAGACCATTACACCTACTTTCCCCTACATCTGCTAGTCTACCACTGTAAGAGTTCGCACAACTTAATCAACTATGCTAGAGCCCATAATATCTTGTGGCTGCACACGGAAGTTTCAAGCATGAATAATCTCATGATCCCTTTGAGCCTGGGTGGCGGTCGAAAAGAAAACAGGCAATCGCTGGAATACCCAGGTGCCTCAATCCACCCAGATGTGTATTTAAGTTGCCACCTTAGATAAACCATTAATTTAGCAATCTCACATCTATCATGGATACACTCACCCAATCCACGTCTACTAGCATAGCATGGCATAATAAGCAAACGTAGAAGTAACTCCCAAAGGTTTGATAATAACAGGTAATAGGTACTACCTCAACTACTTCCCAAACCCACAATTTCATTATATCATAATCATGCAATGTGTGAGGATTGATCTAATGCAATAAAACTGGGTAGTGGGAAAGCATGATCAAAGTGTTACTTGCCTTGCTGATGATCCGGGAAACCTAGCGATTCGAAGTAGCAAGCGGCGCACTCCGGGTACTCTATCGCAAACAAACAAGCATACAATAAGTACTCAACTAATGCATAGGTAAAACTCAAATAAGAGAACTAACCAGAAAGTTCAACTTAAGAACTCCGGTTGGCAAAAAGAATCAAATCAAACGAAGCAACGAAAGACAAACGGCAAAAGAAACAGGCTTTGTTTACTATTCTGGATCTAGGGAATTTTTTACAATGGCAAAAACTTATTTGAGTTGGTTAAACCGAAATAGGGTTTCGAGACGAAACTCTAGGCACTTGAATCGCCTGATTCCGACAAACGAGCGAAAAGTTAGACTAAAACGAAAATCGGATCAGGAATCGTGATCAGAAAAATCGCGGATTTAATCCGAGAAAAAGAAAAACGACCAACGTTCGTTAAAACGAACGAACGGGCGAATGCTCGCTAATTAAATAAACCGGAAAAACCAATCTATTTAGAAAAACCGAAAAGAAAAAAACCAAACAAAACTAACGGAAAACCGATCAGTTTTTCTAAAAAAACGACGGCGAAAAACTACTTCCGGCGGCAGCGGATCCGGCGATCCGGCGAGGCGGCGCGGCGGTGGTCCGGCGGCGGCGGCGAGCGGCGCGGCGGTGGTCCGGCGGCGGCGGCGAGGTGGCGGGCAGCGCGGCGCGGGCGGCGGCGGCGCGGCGCGGGCGGCGGCAGGGGCGGCGGCGGTGGCGCAGCCTAGGGTTAGGGTTTCGGGGCGGGGCGTGGCTTGGGCTGGCCTCGGGGCCTCGGGGCGCTATTTGAAGGCCCAGCGAGGCGGAGTCCTGGCCGGTTACGGCCCAAGGTCGGTTCGGACTCTTTTTTAAATAATTACGCTCAGAAAAAAACAAAATAAATAATAAACGGACTCCAAAAATCCCGAAATAAACTTTTTCCGGCTTCTAAAATCAAGCCGCACAGGATGAACATTTATTTGGGGCCTAAATGCAATTTTGAAAAACGTGCATTTTTCCTAATACAAATAAAATAGCAAATAAAACCAAATAAAATCCTATTTGATTTTTTTATTAAATCCTCAATATTTCTTTATTTTGGGAAAGTCATTTTATTCCCTCTCTCATATTTTTGTAATAGAAATAATTGAAGATAAAATAAATAAAATCAAATGATCTTATTTTCAAAATTTGAGAAAACTCAAATATGAAAATAACGAAATCCCCAATTCTCTCCAAGGGTCCTTCAGTTGTGTACAATTTCTAGGATCAACCAGAATGCAACAAAATATGATATGCAATGATGATCTAGTGTATAACATTCCAAATTGAAAATTTGGGATGTTACAAAAATAGGGAATGGTCTGACATGTTTGCGTATTAAGTTGACGTGTATGCAAGATTTTTTTACTTATTATATACGTCAACAAACGATTCTAGTAGACGTAACCGTTGGATGTCAATCCAACGGCCGCCATGCTTCTTCAATCTCTGATCTTCTTGCTCCAGCCGCCAGATCCAGCGCAGGCGGGACCCCCTGCTACCGCCTCCAATAGCCGGTTGTGCTACCGCGCAAGCCTGACCCCCCTACTACTCCCACCGCTGGCCAAGGCATCCTTCTACTGACACACATCCCTCCACTATTGTGGCTTCGCCGCCTCCGGGTCATTCCCTTCCCGGGTCTCACCGTCGTCCATCGCGCTGGTGTTCTCGGGACGGCGTTGTCAACGTTGTCAACAAACGACAACATCGGAAGAGGCATGTACATGGAGAGGCTGATAGTTGGGACCCACATGGTCCATGGCCGCACGCAAGCAAGTATCTCCTTATTATGCCAAAAAGAATGAATCCTCCCAATGACAGCTGGGACCCACCAGCTATATCTTGGCACTGAAGGAAGTGCCTCCTTATTAAGAGAAAAATAACGAGTGCTCCCCATGACAGCTGGGCCCACCAGATTTGGAGGCTGACTTGTGGCCCTACTAAGTTCATGCGTACGCAGTGCTTTGTCAACTTAATCAACAAAGATTCTATCACGAATGACCGTTGGGTTGTTAACATCCAATGGTCGCCCTGCTTCTTCAACCTCTGATTTTATTGCTCCAGCCGTCCAAACCACTGCGTACTCCTGCCTCCCATGGCCGGCTGTGCTGCTGCAGAGGCCTCCCCGCCCCTACTACTCCACGGGCTACTATTCATCCACCTCTACTACCTCGCTCCAGCCTCCACGGGCTACTGTTCATCCATTGTCGACCTCCTCCAGCCTCCACCTACGACTGTTCATCCATGGTGTCTCCCTCCTGCCTCCACCAGCTACTACTCATCCACGGGCTCCTTTTCATCCTGCCTCCACCGACTACTATTCAACCAGCCCTCCACGGGGTCCTGTTCATCTAGCCTCCACTGGCTACTGTTCAACCAGCCCTCCATGGGGTCCTGTTCATCCACCCCAACCGGCTCGATTGTGGTCTTGTTCATCCAGCGGCAACGTCCTCTCCTACCACGGTGTCCTGTTCATCCAACCCCCACCGGGAATTGTTCATCCAACCCCCAACAATGCTCACTGTTCATCAATAGGCAACAGATTCGATCGGCTTCAGTTAGCAGCAGTAGCGAAGGAATAGCTCGGGTTTAGTTAATAGCCAAGGGATCGATCGCTCGGGTTCAATAACGTAGCTTCTGCAATCGCTCAGGTTCAGTACGCGAACACCTCGGTCGGGTTCAGTCAGAGCCCAATGCCCCACGCACAAGCGCGTACATGTACGAGAGAAATGCGCAAACCTCCGTGGATCGCTCGGCCCCGACCACCCACCGTAACTGGGAACTCCCCGATATTTTCCTCTCCCTCGCTTCTACCATGGTTTTTTCCGTCATGGACGGCCCAAAGAATGTCATGCAGCTGTGTCTCTGGCCCGCCCAGGACAATAAACCCATTTTTGTCATGATTTTTTGTCATAGAAGTAGGAGCCCACCACATCTATGATGATACTAGGTTTTGTCACAATTATCATCATAGAAGTGTCGTAAGCATGACAAATTTTTTTCGTTTGGCCCAAAATGTCTCATATATGTCTTTTTTTTTGCAGTGTGGTCATCGCGCGGCAAAATGAGGGGTCAAATAACATGCCCACAATATATATTGTAAAGGTTGACATGCTAGTCAACATTCACACTAAACTAAGCTTCACAAGACAGAGTATGCCTACTAGCTAACATTCACAAGCACTTAGGTTCAGCATGTTTACGCATCAAAATGATTCACAAGACTATAACCTAGACAAAATTGTGAGAAGGTGTAGAAATAAAGAAAAAACTATTGATGCTTCTCTGAGCAAAGGGCCTCCCTATGCACGGACTAATTTCCTGGGCATGCTTCTTTCTTCTCAATGTTGCATGCACTTTGAGCATGTTGGCAACTCCACAACTAGGTTGATGTGTAACGCCCACGATGCGGTTATACCTCCCACGTGTCGAGGCACGACTTAGAGACAAAACTGCATTGTGGTTTTGTCGTAAGAAGGGTCGTCTTCACACAATCCCATGTAATGAACAAGAAAGGGATAAATAGAGTTGGCTTACAATCGCCACGTCACACAATATCATATAAATTCATACATCATCAAAGTACACTCATAGTCCGGTTATGGACAAACCAAATGATAAGAAGATAAACCCAACTGCTAGATCCCCGATCGTCCCAACTGGGCACCACTACTGATCGTCAGGAAAAGGCACATAGTAATGACCAAGGTCCTCGTCGAACTCCCACTTGAGTTCGGTAGCATCACCTGCACTGGTATCATTGGCACCTACAACTATTTTGGTAGTATCTGTGAGTCACGAGGACTCAGCAATCTCAAAACCTGCGAGATCAAGACTATTTAAGCTTATGGGTAGGATGAGGTAATGAGGTGGAGTTGCAGCAAGCGCTAAGTAAATAAGGTGTCGAACATACGAATATAAGAGTAAGATGAGAAACTACGCAACGGTCATGAAGCTAGAAGTGATCCTGAACTACTTACGTTCAAACATAACCCAAACCGTGTTCACTTCCCAGACTTTGCCGAAAAGACCATCACGGCTACATACGCGGTTGATGCATTTTAATGAAGTCAAGTGTCAAGTTCTCTACAGCCGGATATTAACAAAATCCCATTTGCCACATAACTGTGGGCACGACTCTCGAAAGTTTATACCCTGTAGGGGTGTCCCAACTTAGCTCATCACTAGCTCTCACGATCAACGAAGGATATTCCTTCTCCCGGAAAGCCCCAATCAGTCTCGGAATCCCGGTTACAAGACATTTCAACAATGGCAAAACAAGACCAACAAGACCGCCCGATGCGCCGACAAATCCCGATAGGAGCTGCACATATCTCGTTCTCAGGGCACACCAGAAGGGACAAGCTAAGAGTAAAACCAACTCTCGAGTTTCCCCGAGGTGGCCCCGCAGGGTGCCCGGTTCAGACCAACACTCAGAGGAGCATTGGCCTGGGGGGAGTTAACTAAAAATGACCCTCGGGTTTGCAACTCCCTAGGGAAAAGTTTAGGTTGTTTTTAGGCAAATGTTAAAACCAAGGTTCGGCCATGCTAGAGGAGTTTTATTCCAAAGTGTCTGAAATCAGCAACATCACGAAGCCTATTTTGCATGCCTGTGCTAGTCACCACAAATCTCACAAAAATACAAGGCTTGCGCCGCTGTAAAGATGGCATGGAGATGCTCCAAAAACATATAGACATCATGCTCATAGGATGCACACACAAAATGCAATGAAAATGAAAAATCTGCAAGTTATGTTGACTTCCAGCTGACAACATCATATAACACTTTTGCAATGAAGGTTAGGCCATCAATATGGACAGTGACATGCATCATATAATGACACTAACATGAAGAGCATCACGAGACGAACATTTTGATATATCATATGCGCAAATCAGAGCTACATGCATGGAGATATGACATGTCAAAGAGGGCCAGAAATGTTAGAATTCCAGGACTTGGAGAGAAAACCACCTCGCGGAAGTCAACGGGACGGAGCAGTGCGGGAGAAGGATATCTGGGTCGGGGACACGTGTTTTGTTTGCTGACTTGGTGGATCTGATCGACCTTCGGGTGGATTCGGACCGGCGACGACTCCGACGAGGGCGTGTTCTCCGGTGAGGCGGCGGGTAGGCGCGGTCGAGCTCCGGTGGTGGAAGGAGTGGGGCGCCAGTGAAGGGTGGCTTCGGGCGGCGGAGGTGCGGCCGGTGGCGGTGGGGCGGGTGGGGTTGAAGCGCGGCGCGGGGCGGCACGGTGGTGGCAGCGCACGGTGGCGAAGGACGGCACGGGTGGTGATCGACGCCAGCCGGTCGTGGCGGAGATGGTTGGCGGAGTCGCGGGAGGAGGCGGCGGAGCGAGCGGGCCAGGGAGGGCCCAACCCGGGCCGAGCGAGCCCGCACGGGTCGGCGGTGAAGTGGGGCATGCCCGGGATGACGTGGTGCGCAGCGACTGGCTCCAGGTGGCGGCGGGGTGACATGTCGCCCCCCGGTTGGTTGGGGCGACACGTCCGGCGGACAAGTCCGCCGGCGGAGGTTTTGTCTGGCGGCGCGAGTGGATGAGGTTAGGGTTTTATCTGTGAAATTGGAAGGGGGTGCATATATATAGGTAGGGCAGCTAGGAGAGTCCAAATGAGGTGTGGTTTTCGCCCACACGATCATGATCCAACGACAGAGAGCATGGAGGGGGTTTAGATGGGCTAGTGGGCTATTTTAGAGGGGTGTTGGGCTGCAACAAGAGAGGGGCTTTTACGGTTACCCGGTTAACCATTGGGGCATCAAACGACCTCCAAATGGAATGAAATTTGACAGGCGGCCTACCGGTGATGTACCAAGGCCACTCGACAAATCTCGACCCATTCTGAGAATGTTGTTCTCCTGCTCATGAAAAGAGATTTGAGGGGTGCAACGGGTGCATGTGGGAGTGTCAGATCGCGAAACGACAACGGGGAAAATGACCGGATGCATGAGACGAAGACGAATGCAAATGAGATGCACATGATGACATAAGATGAAATGCATGACATGAACAAAATGCAAAACAAAGACAAAACCCCAACCACGGAAGGAATATCATATCACATAGTCGGAAGTGGCAAGAGTTGGAGTTACAATTATGGAAAGTTAAATCCCGGGTGTTACAACACTCCACCACTACAAGAGGATCTCGTCCCGAGATCTAGGACTGAAAGAACTCTGGATATTCGGAATGGAGGTGATCCTCACGCTCCATGGTGGCTTCTCGATCAGAATGGTGAGACCACTTAACTTTCAGGAATTTGATTGAATTGTTGTGAGTTTTGAGCTCGTTCTCTTTCAGAATAGCAATGGGATGCTCATGATAAGAAAAATCTTCTTGGAGATCAATCTCTTCGAAGTTGATAGTGCGCTTAGGTGTCTTGAAGCACTTGCGAAGCTGTGACACATGAAACACATCGTGCACATTTGCGAAGTTGGACGGAAGCTTGAGTTGATAGGCAAGGTCGCCTATTTTGCCAATGATCTTGAAAGTACCCACGTATCTTGGTGCAAGCTTCCCTTTGATACCGAAGCGTCGAGTGCCTTTCATTGGAGAGACGCAGAGGTAGACACGGTTTCTGATCTTGAAAGCCAAGTCATGGTGCTTGCTATCATAGTAACTCTTCTGACACGATTGCCCGGCTTTGAGATTTTCACGGATGACTCTACACATTTCTTCAGCTTCTATGATCAAGTCATTGCCAAGAAGTTCGTGTTCACCAGTCTCGGAGTAATTGAGAGGAGTACGGCACTTTCTGCCATATATAATTTCAAATGGGGCCTTGCCTGCACTTGCTTGGAAGCTGTTGTTGTAGGAGAACTCGGCATATGGGAGATAATCTTCTTACTTCATACAGAAAGAGATGACACAATCCCTGAGCATGTCTTTGAGGATTTGATTGACTCGCTCGACTTGGCCACTTGTTTGAGGATGGAAAGTTGTGTTGAAGCGAATGTTGGTGCTCATGGCCTTCTGGAAGGAGTCCTAGAACTTAGAAGTGAAAATGCTTCTGCGGTCTGAAGAGATCAATTGCAGCATACCATGCAACAAGACAATTCTAGAGGTGTATAGCTCTGCCAACTGAGCTGCTATGATAGATTCTTTGATTGGAAGGAAATGAGCCACTTTTGTAAGCTTTTCAATGACAATGAAAATAGAATCACTCCCACACTTGGACTTGGGAAATGCAGTGACAAAGCCCATTTCGATATGATCAAACTTCCATTATGGAATAGCAAGAGGTTGGAGGAGACTAGCTGGTCATTGGTGTTCTGCTTTCACCCTTCGGCAAACATCACATTCATTCACGAATTGAGGAATTTCTCGCTTCATTCGAGTCCACCAATACGACTGCTTGAGGTCATGGTACATCTTCGAACTGCCTGGATGAATGGAAAGAACAGAATTGTGCGCTTCATTCGTTATGACCTTCCTTAGATCACCTTTAGGAACCACAATCCGGTCCTCAAGGAATAAAGTGTCTCTGTCATCAGTGCGATAGCACTTGTACTTGGGTAAGACCTTGGCAATACCGTGTTTCACCTTCTTCACCATGGTATCAAGGAGTTGTGCCTCAGAATTTGATCTTACAAAGTAGGAGTGACTTGAAGGTTGGGAAGAAAGCCTTGAGGAATGACTTAGATGTTGAGCTTGCAGAAAGCTTCACAAAGATCCGGTTAGAATGGCTTGAGAATTAAGCTGTTGCAATAAGCCTTCCTGCTCAAAGCATCTGTAATTACATTGGCCTTGCCTGGAGTATATTCAATACTCGGATTGTACTCTTGAATCATTTTGACCAAACGACTTTGCCTGAGGTTGAGGTTGGGTTGAGTGAAGATATATTTGAGGCTCTTGTGATCGGTGAAAATGTCCACTTGCCTTCCCAACAAGAGATGTCTCCATGTTATTAATGCATGGACAACTGCTGCCAACTCAAGATCGTGAGTGGGGTAGTTCCTTTCATTGGGCTTCAACTGACGAGAGGTATAGGACAGAACTTTCTCCTCTTGCATTAACATGGCATAGAGACCTTGCGATGAGGCATCACAGAAAACTTCGAATGACTTGGATTCATCAGGAGGAGTTAAGACAAGAGCTGAGACTAGGTTCTCTTTGAGAGTGTTGAAAGCAATGTCACACTCGGGAGTCCAGACATACTTGACATGCTTCTAGAGGAGGTTGGCAAAAGGATTTGCAATCTTTGAGAAATTCTCAACGAATCTTCGGCAATAGCTTGCAAGCGCAAGGAAACTGTGGAGCTGCTTGACATTCTGAGGAGGCTCCCAATTCACTATTGCAGAAACCTTCTCCCGATTAACAGCAATGCCCTTGGCGTAGATGATGTGGCCAAGGTAAAGAACTTCATCAAGCCAAAACTCACATCTGTAAAACTTGCCGTAGAATTGATACTCTCTGAGCTTGTCGAGTACCAGTCACAAATGCTTGGCATGATCCTTCTTATTCTTGGAGAAGACTAAGATATCATCGAGATAGACCAGGACGAATTCATTTGTGTAGGGGTTGAAGATGAAGTTCATAATTCGAGATAATGTTGGAGGAGAATTGACAAGGCCGAAAGATATGACAGTATATTCATAAGAACCAAAGCTTGTTCTGAATGCTGTCTTGGGGATATCTTGTTCACGAATGTGAATCTGATGATAACCCATGCGGAGGTCAAGCTTGGAGAACACCTTTGACCTTGAAGTTGCTCGAATAGCTCATTGATGTTGGGAAGTGGGTACTTGTTCTTGATTGTCTTCTTGTTCAATGGATGGTAATCGATGCAAAGAATACCACAACCCCACAGAGATGAACTCGGTTTGATCAGACCCAGACGCTCTTGTTCATCGAGTTGTTTCTGCAATTCCTTCAGCTCCTTTGGTCCAAGCTTGTATGGACGCTTGCAAACGGGTTTAGTACCAGGCTCAAGATCAATAACAAATTCAACTAGCCAGTGAGGAGGCATTCCTGGAAGCTCTTCTGGAAAGACATCTTGGTACTCACAAATGACTGGAATCTGAGAAATAACGTCTAACTCACCCTTCTCATTGAGAGAGAACAACCGAATGGTTTCATCCCGAGCGGCATAGATGATCACATCCTTAGAAGAGTGTGTCAATTGAATCTCACTGGCAGCACAATCATGTTGAGCCTTGTGCTTAGAAAGCCAGTCCATCCCGAGAATTAGATCAATATTAGAGTCGCCAAGAACCATAGGAGAAGACAGAAATTTATAGTTGCCAATCTTGATACCGACATTCGGAACCAACATGCTAGAGCTCAAATGCTTAGCCGGAGAAACAACTTGCAATGCTCTAGGTAATACCTCTGTATCAAAATTGTGCTTCGATGCAAATGGATATGACATGAAAGAATGTGATGCACCAGTATCAAATAAGACTTTTGCAGGAATATCATTAACTGGAAGATTACCAACGATCACTTCTGAAGAATCCTCTGCTTGATCTGTATTGATCATGTTCACCCTTGATGACTTGGGATTATGCTTGACCACTGCATTGCTTGAAGACCTCACAGGAGGAGGAGGAGGAGGAGGAGGCGGAAGGCGCCTTTTGTTGAAGCACTTGTTTGCATAGTGGCCTTTCTGCTAACACTTGTTGCAAGTAACTACTAAGAGCGGACGATGATAAGGAGGAGCACTTGTCTTTGGAGCTTGATTCTGAGACTTGTTCTCATAGCCTGGGTTGGGTGAGTGGGAAGACCCATTGCCACCTCTGTTCTTCTACTGGTAGGGCTAACGAAACGGAGGAGGCGGAGGAAGCCAGAACTTCTGTTGCTTAGCTGCCACTTGTGAGGAAGAAGAAGACTGAACTGCATCCCTGATTCTCTTCTTTGAAGCCTCACACTTGAGCTGAGCACCTTCTTGCTTGAGGGCCATGTTATAGAATTGATCAAACATAGTAGGCTCAAGAAGCACGAGAGCTAACAGTAGATCTTCTCTGAGGCCACCCCTGAAGTGATAGATCATGCTCTTTTCATCAGGAAAGTCCTGCCTTGTGAAGCGAGCAAGTTTCAGAAACTGAATGTTGCATTGGTACACGAACATGCTGCCTTGCTTGAGACTGCAGAATTCCTCACGCTTGCTCTCAACAACACTTGTAGGAATGTGGTGAGCTTTAAAATCTCGGCAGAAATCATCCTAGGTAATCACTCGACCTCCTCTGGAATCTTTGTATTGCTGATACCAATCGGCTGCTTGGTCCTTGAGCTGAAAAGAAGCGAACTTGACATAATCCTTAGGCCTGACATTGCTATATTCAAAATGCTTGCTGATGTCCATGAGCCAATCATCAGCATCCGTTGCCTCGACACAGTTGCTGAAAAACTTTGGCTGATTTGCAAGTTACTTGTTGAGGGTAGCAAACTGAGGCTGATTGTTGAATTGACCTTGACCTTGATTTCCTTGGTTGCCTTGACCTTGGTTGCACTCTTGCAAGAGTTGCAAAAGCATATGGGTATTGGCATTAGTGGCTGCCATGACAGCTTGCCATGCCTCTGGAGGCGGAGGTGGAGGTGGAGGCTTCGCCTGTTCCCCATCATTGTGTTGCGGATTCAGACGCGTTGGAGGTGCCATCCTGAAGAGGGTGACATCCGCTAGAACCATGATAGACATATAGACAAGCTGAATCAAAAGGATAGAAATTGCAACATATAGTCTTCACAATAAACAATATTGAATGAATGAATTCCATAGTTAACAATACAAGACCATTAAGGTGAGAAGCCACTTAGATAAGGGTTGATGGATGAAACAACGAGGTATGACTGGAACAAATAAGTGGTAAGGATTACCCAATCACAAACCAAATATCTGTGGGAAGAAATACTAAGAGATACTTGAATTCCCACCTATTAAACTCCAGAAACATTCTGGTTATGCAATCTGGTGTTGGGGATATAGGGGTCACAATTATATCACACAACTAACAAGCTCTACGCTCCAACTGTATCCATCCGTCAACATATAACCAAGAAAACTCCGGAAATCGTGTACGTCAACCTTCGCAAAGCATCCGTTATACGAGCTATGGCATTACTCCCGAACTCCTGCCCCAGTACTAGGTGGCGTCGAGGTTATCCCACCACTAGCTGCATAAAAGAGATTTTCAATGTCGGCGAACTCAGGTATTCCAGAACTGCAAAGATAAAATTGTGATGACAACACCTCGGAGCTCAACTCCCCGGGACACTGCCACAACCCCTAAATGTCAGGAGGCACCAAGAACAATGTTCTCGTCACAACAATATCAGAACGATTCCAAGATACCCGTGTGATCCTAAAAAATCATGAAATTTGAGGAGAGGAAAGTCAAAGCATCTACGTCAGGAGGACTCACCAGAGTGACGAAGGGACTGAGCAGTAAAAAGAATCCTACTCTCCGTTATATATAATCCTAAGACTCAAAACATTTTTGTTCTAGACTCAACAATGTCAGGGATTCGATCAAGCAGGGGGCTCCTATGTCGGGGATGGCTCTGATTACCAACTTGTAACGCCCACGATGCGGCTATATCTCCCATGTGTCGAGGCACGACTTAGAGGCATAACTGCATTGTGGTTTTGTCGCAAGAAGGGTCATCTTCACATAATCCCATGTAATGAACAAGAAAGGGATAAATAGAGTTGGCTTACAATCACCACGTCACACAATATCATATAAATTCATACATCATCAGAGTACACTCCTAGTCCGGCTACGGACAAACCAAATGAAAATAAGATAAACCCAACTGCTAGATCTTCGATCGTTCCAACTGGGCACCATTACTGATCATCGGGAAAATACATGTAGTAACGACCAAGGTCCTCGTCGAACTCCCACTTGAGTTTGGTAGCATCACCTCCACTGGTATCATCGGCACCTGCAACTGTTTTGGTAGTATCTGTGAGTCACGAGGACTCAGCAATCTCAAAAGCCGCGAGATCAAGACTATTTAAGCTTATGGGTAGGATGAGGTAATGAGGTGGAGTTGAATCAAGGCTAAGCAAATAAGGTGTCTAACATATGAATGTAAGAGTAAGATGAGAAGCTAAGCAACGGTTGTGAAGCTAGAAGTGATCCTGAACTACTTACGTTCAAACTAAACCCAAACCGTGTTCACTTCCCAGACTCCGCCAAATAGACCATCACGGCTACACATGCAGTTGATGCATTTTAATTAAGTCAAGTGTCAAGTTCTCTACAACCGAATATTAACAAATCCCATCAGCCACATAATCGCGGGCACGGCTCTTGAAAGTTTATACCCTGCAAGGGTGTCCCAACTTAGCCCATCACAAGCTCTCACGATCAACAAAGGATATTCCTTCTCCCGGTTACAAGACATTTCGACAATGGCAAAATAAGACCAACAAGACCGCCCGACGCACTGACAAATCTCGATAGGAGCTGCACATATCTCGTTCTCAGGGCATACCGGATGGGATAAGCTACGAGTAAAACCAACCCTCGAGTTTCCCCGAGGCGGCCCCGCAGGCAGCCCGGTTCGGACCAACACTCAGAGGAGCACTGGCTCGGGGGGGTTAAATAGAGATAACCCTCGGGATTGCAACTCCCTAGGTAAAAGTTTAGGTTGTTGTTAGGAAAATGTTAAAGCCAAGGTTGGGCCTTGCTGGAGGAGTTTTATTCCAAAGCAAACTGTCAAGGGGCCCCCATAACCCCAACCGCATAAGGAACACAAAATCAAGGAACATAACACCGGTATGACAGACACTAAGGAGACAAGAGTGGAACAAAACACCAAGCAAAAGGCCAAGCCTTCCAACCTTTTCCAAGTATATAGATGCATTAATTAAATAAGAGATATTGCGATATCCCAACCTATCCATGTTCCCACATGGAACAACCTGTGAGGCACCTGCAACTAGCAACGCTATAAGAGGGGCTAAGCAAAAGCGGCAACTTAGCCAAACAACGGTTTGCTAGGAAGGTGGGTTAGAGGCTTGACATGGCAATATGGGAGGCATGATAAACAAGTGGTAGGTAGCGCGACATAGCAATAGAACAAACAACTACAAGCAAAGATAGAAGTGATATCGAGGGTAATGATCATATTGCTTGCAAAGTTCTCAGAGTTGTCGAAAGCTTGCTCCTCATTAGCATACTCAACAGGTGCCGCGTTCACGAACTCATATCCTGGCTCTACCCAAGGCAAGAACACATGCAACGAAACAACAATCAATCATGGTGCAAGGCACAAGCAACATGATGCAAGACATGACATGGAATGCAATATATGATGTGCAATGCATATGGGTACTCCAGACAGAAAATAAGATCAAGGCATCAAATTGGCAAAACAAGTGTGCCATTGGAAAGATGGGGTGATTTCAGTCGAAATCGATATAAGAATCACTGGAAACGGATGCGCGGTTTGCAAATCACAAGCAAAACAAGAATGATGCAAATATGCGCTTAACAGCATCATAGCACTTAGAATGCAACAAGAAACTATGCTATAGCACTCCAACATAACAACAAAGCACATGACCATAAATTAAAGGTGAAGCTCTACAAATAATGAACACTAAGCTCCTGCTAGAACTCACTATAACAATCCTAAAATAGCATGGCAAAAATGCAAATGATACAAGCTCCTACTAGAAAATATTAAACATATCATTAGCAACATTAGGAAGCATTGTTTAGAGCTAGCAAACAACATGCTCCAGGAACATATCATGGCAAACAAAGGCATCACATGCTAGTACTACAGGCACAGAACAAAACTCCCTTACTGAACTTTAACCAAAGATTCATGTAAAATATGGTAGCACCCATGCAAAAATGGCAAAAGATATGGTCAGTTTCAGACTTAGAAGAAAAAACTGAGCATGGCAGAAACAGATTAATGATAGCAATTTTGCAAGCTCATGCCACTCACCACAAAGCATTTCATAGCTTCACAAGGTAACCAACAGTAAGTAGTCGTATTCATGAATCCAAGAATGGCAAGAGCAAGTTCATAGGGTGAATGGATCACTAGCAAAACACATGGCAAAACTGAATCTCATGTTAATAATCTGCCAGCAACAAGATTTAGCAAACATAGAGCATGGTAATGACAAGATACAATACTTCATAATTGCAACCAGAGGCATGAATGGATAGAGCATAACCATATCTTCAAAACACTCTTACTGAAATACCTCAAAATATGCACGAATCTACTGGTAGCAACAAGTTTACATAGCATCCAAATGTAACAGGAAAAGGACTTAGCAAAATCACTAAGTGTCTGAAATCAGCAACATCATGAAGCCTACTTTGCATGCTTGTGGTAGTCACCACAGAGCTCAGAAAAATACAAGGCTTGCGCCACTGTAAAGATGGCATGCAGGTGCTCCAAAAACTTATAGACATCATGCCCATAGGATGCACACATAAAATGCAATGAAAATGACAAATCAGTAGGTTATGTTGAATTCCAGCATACAAGATCCTATAGCACTTTTGAAACGAAGGTTAGGGCATCAATATGGACAGTAACATGCATTCAAATGACACTAACGTGAAGTGTATCATGAGACAACCATTTTGATATATCATATGCGGAAATCGGAGCTAAATGCATGGAGATATGACATGTCAAAGAGGGCCAGAAAATGTTAGAATTCCAGGACTTGGAGAGAAAACCACCTCGCGAAAGTTGACGGGACGGAGCGGTGCGGGATGAGGATATCTGGGTCGGGGACAGGCGTTTGGTTTGCTGACTTGGTGGATCTGATCCACCTTCGGGTGGATCCGGACCGGCGACGACTCCGGCGAGGGCGCGTTCTCCGGCGAGGCGGCAGGGAGGCGCGGGCGAGCTCCGACGACGGAAGGAGCGAGGCGCCGGCGAAGGGTGGCTTTGGGCGGCGGAGCTGCGGCCGGTGGCGGTGGAGCGGGCTGCGGGGTGGTGGCGGCGCAAGGCGGTGAAGGGCACCGCGGGCGGTGGTCGGTGGCGGCGGAGACGGGCGACAGAGTCGCGACAGGCGACAGCGGAGTGAGCGGGCCAGGGAGGGCCCAACCAGGGCCGAGCGGGCCTGCACGGGTCGGCGGCAAAGTAGGGCTGACGTGGCGCGCGCTAACGTGGCGCCCGGGCTAACGTGGCGCGCGGTGACTGGCTCCAAGCGACGGCGGGGTGACGCATTGCCCCCCGGTTGGCCTGGGCGATGCGTCCGGCGAACACGTCCGGCGGAGGAGGTTTTGTCCGACGGCGCGAGTGGATGAGGTTAGGGTTTTATCTACGAATTTGGAAGGGGGACTGCATATATATAGGTAGGGGAGCTAGGAGAGTCCAAATGAGGTGCGGTTTTCGCCCACACGATCGTGATCCAATGACGGAGAGCATGCAGGGGGTTTAGATGGGCTAGTGTGCTGTTTTGGAGGGGTGTTGGGCTGCAACAAGAGAGGGGCTTTTACAGTTACACAGTTAACCATTGGGGCATCAAACGACCTCCAAATGGAAATAAATTTGACAGGAGGGCTACCGGTGATGTACCAAGGCCACTCGACAAATCTCGACCCATTCCGAGAACGTTGTTCTCCCGGTCACGAAAAGAGATTTGAGGGGTGCAACGGGTGCATGTGGAGTGTCGGATCGTGAAACGGACAACGGGCAAAATGACCGGATGCATGAGATGAAGACGAATGCAAATGAGATGCACATGATGACATAAGATGAAATGCATGACATGAAAAAAATGCAAAACGAAGACAACAACCCAACCAAGGGAGGGAATATCATATCACATAGCCAGAAATGGCAAGAGTAGGAGTTACAATTATGGAACGTTACATCCGGGGTGTTACATGATGGCACATCTTGCAATTTACGCTGGCACATTGCAGCAAACAGAGGAGGCAATATAAATCACTCAACATCGGACCATTTTGTGCAGTTCCACTAAAATCATCTTCATTGTCCTGAACGTGAAAAGATAGGAAAGCAATGTACTTAAACGGTGTTGTAAAACAGTAGCACATATCAATAGCTCAGCATGACAAAACACGATCATCTAGACGAAGGGGATACGGACCTGCGTGCGGAAGATTATGCATAGTATTATAGGTGGTTAGTTGATTTACACCTTGGGATCTCCTATGATGGGACGGAGGAAATTATATGCACTCAATGAGCGCAACTCCTTCCATGTGGCTATAGAAAATTTGTCCGACTAACCCCAATATCTTTTTTGTGCAGTTCCACTAAAATATTGCACTGATGTTTGCACGACCCCTACTTGTCGGTGAGGCCATTAATGACTCGGTCTCTCTTTATCTTGTGTTGACAGCGCGGCCACAGTGCTTGTTTGATCCTCCACACATGATAGGCTCGTTCCACACTTCAATCAGCAAGTGTGGCACCCCGGCTCAGAGAAACCGGAACGCCCCGTATTCCATCCCAGAGATCGAGGAGAAGTCTCTGGAATACGGCACTGCTTGACATAGAACAAATCAGCTCTTATTACAAAAATAATAATTACATGAGTCTGATGTTACAATGATCACATCAGCATGGCGACACTATGCCTGTGATACTACACTTGCTCTATGCTAGCAGAGGAACAACTCGTAGCAGCGGAAAACTTCTAGCAGCGGAACAACGACGAAGGTGGTGAACTCCATTTCGGAGGGACTCTGGCTGGGACACGATCTAGCTCGCATGAACGGAAACCATGACAAGCAATCAAGCAATCACGGCATCACCTACAATCTGGCATGACACGCCAGGTCAGTACATTGAATGTACTTGCAAGCTCACAACAACCATAAACATCAAGGCAAGACAATAACATAGCATTAACAGGTTAATTAATTAACAACTACCATGATGAAGCAACTACTAAGCATGAGATGAACTAATACAATGCTGATAAATCACCATCTCAAATCTCCATAACCATATCTCTCTTGGCTAACCGGCCAAGCAATATACCATCCCGATCAACTCATGATCAAAACCATACGGTGATCTTTCCGGCGATCACTACCATGACCAACACTTGGTCTCAAACTGTGATCTTTCTGGCGATCACAACCACGACCAAAACTTGGTCTGCAACATCATCATCAACATCCTGCCAATCTGTACTGCTCAACATATCAACATATGAATCACCTATAAGTCATTCCGTCATGTGAGTGTTGATCGAACGGTGGGACCTAATACGAACCCATGCCCATGACCGAGGACACGACTATCGATAGATTAATATACTCTGCAGAGGTAGCACGCTGTACACACACCATGGAACCCATGGCCTCGGCATCCCATTCGGGTGGACCAATGGCATTCCGACAAAACCGATCTACTGCCATGACGCTCTCCCGGCCACTCCAACCCAAATCCCCAATGGGCAGGTCCTGGGTGGCCCCGTGTCTACCAAAGACACCCCGACCACCGTCGTGGTCAAAACACTCCCACTCGGGTACACTCCCACTTGGGGACTCGGTACCATAATCTCATCAACGAGCACACAAGGTTATGTCTGCCTACCTGATCAGGGTAAGCACGCCCATAACCTTCCCTAGTTGGAGGCACCGACGAGAGGTCACAACAATAGCTCGCATTAAGGCCTTCCCACAAAGGCAAATGGGGTTGCACTGAAAAAGTTCGATTTGGCGGCACCTGACCAACTTAATGACGGAATTTATCCCTAAAAATATAATTGTGGTAACCGATACTCCAATATCAACTATAATCCAAGTCATAACAATATCCAACAAATAATCCAAACATAATCTCATCATCTCAAAATACTCCAAGGGTAGCACAATACTACTTTCATGATGAATCCGAAAACAATACTCCTACTACTCCAATAACAAGAATAAAGCTATCCGGCTAAGATCCACATGTAAACATCATTACCAAAAATAATACTCCAAGCAACAGAACATCAACTAGCATCATGAAAATAATCATACTAACCACTAATAATCCAAAGGCAGCATGATATCCAAAGTAATACTCCCAAATATAATAACAGGTACCATCATGAAAATAATCATACTAACGACTAATAATCCGAAGGCAGCATGACATCCAAAGTAATACTCCCAAATATAATAACAGGCACCATCATGAAAATAATCATACTAACCACTAATAATCCAAAGGCAGCATGACATCCAAAGTAATACTCCCAAATATAATAACATGTACCATCATGAAAATAATCATACTAACCACTAATAATCCAAAGGCAGCATGACATCCAAAGTAATACTCCCAAAATATAATAACAGGTATCATCATGAAAATAATCATACTAACCACTAATAATCCAAAGGCAGCATGACATCCAAAGTAATAATCCAAAATATCATATCCAACACCACCATGAAAATAATCATAACATAAGCCACTAATAATCCAATGGCAACATGTCAACCACATAAGCTGCAAAATATAAGTCCTAGAACTCCAAGCAACATCATGGCAATAACAAGATAAAAATACAACTCCGAGAAATTGCCATGCACAAGGGCATGTAGCTAAACCAATATTTTAAACAAGTTCAAATAATTTAAACCATGTCACTGCATTACAATCATGCAAATGGAGGGTGTGGCTTTCCTGGGGTGGATGAAATCACCGGGACAAGGTGCGAGAAACTCGCAGAAAGGATCTCCAGAAAACATACTCTCTCGGAGGGGGCTGAATAAGGGTAGGGGCAAAATGGTCATTTTCAAAATGTCAAAACATCATGAAAATGTTACCAACAAAAAGGGCTAGATAAAATGAAGACATGGGCTTTGGATTCACCTCATTTGGAGTTGCGAGCAAAAAGATATAAGGGTTTTTCTACTTGGGACCCATCTGTAAGAAAAAACTTTACAAACTGGGCCTGGACAGAAAAAATGAAAGCACACTTCTAAGGGTACGCCTCTCTGCAGCGTAAACGTATTCCACTCTAGAACAGAGCCAGAATACGCTATCTCTTCAGGAAGACATATTCAGTGGAATGTGTTTCCACTTAACCACGTCAGCATGGGGCGGGCCCGGGGCGATGGTCAAAGATGTGAGGCTTACGAGTGGGGCCGTCCACTTATCCACGTCACCACTGGGCTGGGTCAACACGGAGTGGCTGATGCTCATCTGGGCAGCTCGGGTCGACTCAGGCGACGCCCCGGCCACCGGAGTGACCAGCATGGGGAGACGCATCCGCCCAGGCTCTTCACGTGCGCCGGCGAGAGCTGGAGGAGGCAGGGCCTCGTCCACAGCGGACAGGAGCTTCGGGCGCCATCGAACTCGATGCTACGGGGCTCTGGCAGAGGAGGGGAACGGTGAGGGAGCTCAGCCATGATCTGGTGGGTGCTCTGGTGGAGGAGGAAGTGGGAGAGGGGCTCGGGCTTGAGCCAATCGGGGAGCGTGGCCGCGGCGGCCATGGCGGTGATGGTGGAGCAGGAGGGCTGTTCGAGCTCAATGGAGAGGTTGGGGAGGGAGCTGGGAGGTTGGTGAGGAGGCTGATGAGCTTGGGAGGGCCTCGGGGTGGCCTTATATAGGCGGGAGCGAGGGGCACGGGCTCGGGTGTCGCCGGGCACGTTCGGCCGAGGCTCTAGCGAACGCCAGCGATCACGGGGAGGCGCGGGAACGCGACGAGGGGGGTGCGGACGAGCCGCAGAGGCCACGGAGACGAGTGGAGCTCGGGGGCAAGAAGACGAAGAAGCCACGGAGCCACCACTGACCGGTCGGCCGCAGTGCACCCGTGGGCGAGCGTCAGTGAGCGTCGGCGAGGGGTTTTACGGAGGGGAAAAGAGGTCCAGGAGGACAGCGACGACGCGGTAAAACAGTGGGACATGCTCGTGCTCACTGAGACACCGAGCAGAGGAGGGGCCCGAGCAAGAAACCATTCTAGACGCACGCACTGTATGCCAAGTCGGTGGTCACCATGCAGACTAGCGAGGAGAAGATGCCAAGGGTGGGCAAACGTTGTCTAGGGCGTAGTCCATCCAGGGGAGATTGCAACCATGGTGGTAGGTCGATTAAAAGTGATCTGGTTAAACAGTGAGAACCCTCTGAAGTTTACTGCTGTAAACTTGGGTGAGCACTAGTGATCAACAGGAAGGGTTTTGGATCCAATGGAGTTGTCTGCGAGGTTGAGGTAAAGAAGGACTTTCATCCTAGTAACTTGGAGAAGAATTGGATCAATATAAATCATAGTTGCATTGCAACTGACCAAAATGCTCCAGAAATGAGATTTGGATGATGCACTCAAATGGTGTGGGCACTTGAGCTCAAGTTTGGCACTGCTTCATTATTTGATCATATAAAGATGTTGTATAAGTTTCATACCAATTGGATTTACCAAAATGGTACTTGCTTCCCAAACATCCTTGCTGACCAGAAACTTGCAAACATTCTAGAGAAATATTGGCTAGGTGAAATGGTGCCAAATTTGGTGGAGAGAAGTTATTTGGGTTGAAGAACAATCTGGTATTTTCTCAGAATTAATGAAGCAATATAAAATGCACTTGCTTCACAACCCGAAAATATTGCCAGAATCAAAGATTTGGTCTTGTGCTCACATAGTTCAAGAGATGGAGCTGAACTTTGGATGAGGATAAATATATGAGCGCATGAAGAGGCATGCAAAATTTCAACTCATTTGGGTACTCCTAGTTACTACTTCCTTCACAGTGCCTTCTGTCTGGCAGAGAGTTTGAAAATTCATTGAGGGAGATGGGCTAGGCAAATAAAATAGAATTTTGGCATGAGGAAATTATTTGGACATAAGAACATGCCCAAAAGGTTTGGGAGCAATCAGGAAAGGATAGGTGGCACTTCCTTCACAAAAACGCACACTTGACAAAAATGAAGATTAATTATTGGGGGGTTATTCTTGGGCTAGGACAGGAAAGTTTGGGCATATTTGAGCAATATATGACCCAAATAAATTATGAGAATTAATTGGGAATTTTTGGATGGACAGAAATATACGTTGCTTCACATCTAGGGCAGATAGGATTATTCCTTTAATAGAAAAAGGAATATTCTTGAGAAGAAGATTTTAGGGTTTGGTCAAGGAGTGAAGTGACATGATCTTGGCAAGGTTTTGAGAATTATGAGCCACTTGGGAGAGTAAATGAAGATGATTTCCCAGGTGACAAGGCCATAGAACCACTCCAAAAAGAAAAATAGAGCAAAAACCAATAATTCAAAAAGAAAAAGAAAAGGGCCAAAATACAGGCTGTTACAGCAAGTCAACGTACGAATAAGCTTATTCCGTTTTTCGTTGGTCATTCTACCTAGTTACGAATGTAGGAATACATGGAGCACCATGAGGTGCGCTGACAGCAGGTTCCACTAAAATTGAGGTTTGTGCTTCCGTTAGCACAAATAGACACCATATGGAGATAGATAGCCCTATTTGAACAAATATGTAATCGGGTTATTTAAGCAGTGTCTTTTTTTGCAGCGGCACATGATTAACAACAACATCGCATATGTTATCAATGGCATTACACGGATAGTATAAAAAATTGCCATTAACTAAGATGTGCCATCACATCAAATCAACACTTGAACTAGATTACCTGGGGCCTACATTAACATGCATAACAATTCCATTATTATTCTATGATGACATATTGAGAGTAGCACTTGATTAGTACGTGCATGCACGGTTAATAGGAACGATCGTTCTAACAAAGGGTGATACAGAAAAAGAGAAACATATAGTTGTGTCAACCATTGTGCAATTAAATTTTGTGTAGTTCCACGGAGATGCAGCTATGTTATCGGTGTCAGATTTTAGTGTAACGGCCCAAAACACTCCTTGTGAGAAATAAAGCAAGACAGAAGCATTTCATAAAACGGTGGTGGCATTGATTCAGTTTGTTAATGGCAATAGATTGATAGCATCATTACCTAACAACGCCATCACAATAATAGTGGCATTGTTTCATTTTACCCATGATGTTAGATTAACAACACTAGTAAGGGCATAGGGACTGGCGAGGCACAAGCATGTTTTACATCCACCTAGGCATAAAGTGGTGACGGAGAGGTGTTGCCGAGTGCAGCAAACATGCATGGCATGTTTGTATTTGTGCATTTTTTTCTCATCAGTGACCTTTCCTATGTGACCACAGGAAATCTAGACGTGCTCATTCTCGGTAGCATTGTCGATGCAACACTCCCACTTTCTGTCCCTTTTCTACAAAGAGACCGGTTAGGCCAGCATCTTTATTTCCTTCTCCATCCAAGGGATCGGTTTGTTAGCTAGTATCTACAGTATCTTTTTTCCTCTAATAGTAAAAATTTAGGTGGTGTTTGAGTGTTTAACAAGCCAACAGAGCTAGCTACATGGGGGGCTTTGTAATACTAGAAGAATATCCACATTCAAGATGCATCGACGTGGGGGGAAATCCTTACTTGATGTAAAAAGGGATGCAGCAACGTGGGGAGCTTGGCCATTAAAACAAGGCTGGTTCTAAACGAAGTTATACCTCTGGTCCGCGGGATGTGGCGAGGCAGACAGCAGGATCTACCAACACAACGATGGGGTGCAAGGGTGCGGAGGACCTCCCATGCTAGCGCCAGGTCAGAGAAGCCGGCATGTCGGCTTCCTCCCTCGCCACCGGCGACCACCAGCGGAAGGGATCCGACTGGATCTATGACAACCCGAGGGAAGAGAGAGAGACAAAGAGAATGGGCACCGCCATCTTCTTTAGATCTGGAGAGGGTGAGAGAGAGAGATACAAAGAGAATGGGCACCACCATCTTCTTTAGATCTAGAGAGGGTGAGAGAGTGAGAAGAAGAGAGCAATCCTAGCAACTAAGTCCCAAAGTGGAGTAGTAATTGCTTTTCTCCCTGTAGTGATCGTTTTGAATTGAATACGTGTCGAGCCATATTTTCATTTGACATACCAGTAAAAACAAACTCAGTCAATAACTGTGCCACCGCGTTCAGGTCTCAATTAGTATGGCTAACATTTGGTCCCAGACCCCACATTTAGTGGACAACTAGGTGTCTCAAATTGTCATGTTACTTGCCCTTTTGTGTGCAAATGCGCTGCACCGTGTGTGTACTCATGCATGTGCGTGAGGGGGGAGTGAAGTCTGATTTATAAACCTTGAGGTTGTAGAGATAGTCGAAAACAAACCCTCTCCTTTAAATCCCTGAAGTTTGTACCATGTCCTCTGTAATCCCGGTCATTTTTAACCTTAAGGGCATGTGCGGTTCAAGGGGTTTTAACGGGGATTAACAGGGGTTGTGGGGGATTAAATCATGTACAAGCCAAATCCCATCCATTCCTCTCCATACCCCTTAGGAGGAGGTTGAACCAAACAAGGCCTAGGACTAACCATAGTGGCAGTAACTTCAAGAGTAACATCGGGTCCAACACAACAAATTCACCTATGTGGCAATTAGTTAATGAGGAGATAGGTAAATTGAGTAAACTTAGCTAGTTACTCATTCTATGAGTAGCATCACACGCATACAAAAAAAGTTGACTCTATAGCCTAATAAATGAAGCTTTGCATGACACTACATGTCTGATGACCACCAGATCAATCCACTCAGGTTGTACGTAAACATGTTTATACTCTTCATTCATGATATTTATATACAAATAGGATGCACATGGCGATGTCATCCTCATACCAGCCACTATTGATGGATGGCCATGCAGTGTCACTGTGCTCACCTGCAACTGCAACCCGAGTTGCGCATGCAGCAACTACGACTGTGATGGATTACTAGATGCACAATGCATGTTGTTGGTGTTGCTTCATGCATGCCAACTAGGCAATTTTGATGAGCTGTCATAGAATTAATTAAATGAAGAAACAGAGGGTTAAGTATCATATCATGAAACCGTATCATAATAAATGCTATGCTACTTTGTGTCATGCATGACAATATAAATAAAGTACTACATATGATACTAGCTACTCTATGATACTATGCATTAGACCAAGTACAATAGTGTGACATAAGACTAGCCGTAATGGGTAGTAACATAGAACTTTACTAGTCTATTTTACTACCTCTATAGTGGGGAGTAACATATGTGTAGTAACATGCAACACTTCATTTATTAGGCTATAGCCTCATCTTGCCTTGAGCTATCTTACCACTTTCCTCTCTTTCTTCATTTATTGCTTGCCACATCATCTATTTTATCTAGATACATGTGATGTTACTACCTATATATGTTACTCCCACTGTGGGTAGTCTAGGCAGGCTATAAGGAATAGAATAATATATATGTGCTTTAGTTGGAGGAAAGAGAAGAGGAGAGAGAAGAGAAGCGGGCTCTTGGTTAGTAGAGCCAGCTGCAACATAATACCCAAGACACTTTGTGAGGATGTAAGGTGGGCCAACTATTGATAAACTAGTACGTATTTAAAACTTATTATTGTACATGCCTGCTAAGAGGTTGGCTGTATATGACATGGCAACTTCTTATAGCTGACTCTTGGCTGTATTATTAATCATGCTCTTAGTGAGGTAGCTAGTATATCATAGACTAGCTAGTATTACTCCCTCCTTTCTGGATTAGGCTGGATGCAATGGTATTATCATAAGCGGTATCATGCATGCCAACTAGACTTTCTAGATGATGTGGCACACAATTAAATGAGGAAAGAGAGGATGTGGTATCATATCATGATACCATGTCATATTAAATGTTGTATTACTTTGTGTGATGCATGACAATTAATAAGACAACCTAAGATACTAACTTATGATACTATGCATTACGGAAGTAGTATCATACACTAGTATATATCATATGCATGATACTTGTTGGAGGTATAACTACTGAGTATAAACCGCCCAGGAGGGGTCGGGTTATACCCATAAGGAGTTATGTATATTGAAGCCCATGAAGACAAGGAGTATGACACTTTAATATGAAAGGTCTAAAAGCCCAGGGCACAAAGGCAGATTAGGGCCCGTAGACATAAACCGCCATAAGGCGTGTAACTTGTATTGTAAGATAGGAAAGGATAAAAACCGAGCCGGACACATTTATGAGCCGGCCGGGATTCTATAAACTGCCGGGTGTCAACCTGTGTATATAAAGGGATGACCCGGCGATGGTTCAAGGACAAGAAACAACAACTCGAGAGCCAGGCAAAGAGGATTCGCTCTCTGGTCATCGAAACCCTAGCAATCCCATCATAACTGGAGTAGGCTTCACCTTCACCGTAAGGGGCCGAACCAGTATAATTCCTTGCGTCCTTTGTCCTCTTTAACCCCTTTAAGCTAACTACGCTGTGATGGCTCTACGACTAAGTCCTCACACTAGGACATCTGCCGTGACAACTCCACAACAGTTGGCGCCCACCGTAGGGCTATCGCACGATGGTTTCAAGTTCTTAGAGGGCAGCTTTGAAGGGCTCAAGGGATACGTTGTGGGCCAGATGACCAAGAGTCATCGCGGCAAGCTCTACATCGACGATGAATGCAGGGGCCCCGAGGCCGGTTCAATTGAGTATGGATATCGGGTCCCCTTCGGCGGTATTCACGTCTTCATTGGCAACATCGACGAACCGGGCCCTGAGTTGGACATCTGCACCAACATCATCGAAATGGCTCAGCGTGTGAGATCCACCCAGGTTCAGCCTACCGTGAAGCGTGCCTTCGTGGGAGTCATCCACGGAGTGGAATCTGAGGATAGATCGATATCTGGTGGTGAAACCGTCGTTTACTCTGATGACGAGTCATCTACTAGAGAGACTGAGTCATTGTACCAACTGCAAGATGGCCGGTTTGGTGGCTATTCCGGTGGCGACAGTATTCCAGACCCCCTTGATCCATCGAGCCGAGTTGCGATCTTCATGGCCGGTACACAGTCAGCGCATCATTCTTCAACCACAGCAGCAATGATCTCCGGTTCAGCAGCAGCGACAGCAACTGGGGCGGGAGGCCCTGCTCCACCGCCGGCTCAAGTTTTGTCCGATTTGTTCGACGCTTTGCAACACTGCTAGCGGCTGATGTTAACACGGCAAATCAGGATCAGCATAACGCAGAAGTCGCAAAAGTAAAGGATTAGATAGCTCAAGCCAAGGCAGATCTGGCAGCCGAGTACACCAGGATGGTTGCGGAGTGGGCCGAGTTAGATGCACAGTCTTATCGGCTTATGCTGGATCAGAACACATCAAATGATGTAATGAGGAGAACGTACCGGTCCCACCTACCTCTGGTTTATGAGCCAAGGAACATCTTTAAGACGCCAAGAGCGGGAACCAGCAATCAGCCAATAGTAAAACGGGTAGAAGCACCTGGAACAGGGGTGCCAGTTCAGCAGCGCACTGTGGATCCGCCTAGTCAGAATATCCCGTCCCAGCGCCTGTCAACGCATCTGGGTCATTACTCCAACCCCCTGGATAACATAGTCACTGCTGCTTCACGATTGGTAGCCCTCCCATTTGAAGGTGAGTCCCCCGTAGCGGTTGAGATGCGATGGGCTAGGGAGCTCCTTCAGACAGCTTTGACACAGCAACAAGCGTATTCACATAGCCGCGAGAGAATTCATTCCACTCCCCACCCAAGCCGGAGTTACAGCAGGCACTTTGATTAACCGGGCGTGTCAAGCAGTGCGCGAGACCGTAACCCGCCTGAGGGCATAATCAGGCAGGTGGTGCTAATGCTCAGGATTTGGTGGATCAAGGCAGAGCGCATCGAGAAGCCGTGTTAGCAGCGCAGTACGCGGCCCGTCAGCTTACTCCGGTTCGTCCAACAACTTCGGTGGAGCTAGGAGTTACCTCCATCTCTTTGGGGGTGCCGTGTCTCGTCCCGGCTCTACATAATGTACGGCTGCCCAAGGATTTCAAAGGTTCCCGCAAAGTGCCCAATTACAGTGTCGGTTTACCCCCCGAGACATGGATTGAAAGCTATGGGAGGGCAATGGAGATGCTGGATGTGGATGATGTGACCGGTGCTAAATACTTCACCATGATGTTGGAAGGAACAACTCGCACTTGGCTAAAAAGTTTGCCAGCTAACTCCATTGGGTCGTGGGCTGCGTTAAAGGCCCGGTTTATCCAGAATTTCAAGAACACGTGCAAGCAGCCCATGTCAATTATAGACTTAGCCGTCTGTGTCCAAGAAGAAGGTGAATTGACAACTCGTTGGGTGCGCCGGATGTTGGAAATCTTGCATTCATCGGACCGCATTAACGCAGATACATCAGTCTTACCGTTGGAGGGCAATTGTCGGTTCATGCCTTTGAAGCTGAAATTGGGATGGCTCAAGCGTCACTGCAATGACATGGGAACGCTTATGGCAGCTCTGGTTAAGTATGCCAACTCTGATAGTACCAAGGACCCCGAGTCTGATGATGAAAAGCCGGGGAAGGGAAAGAAGAGTGGCAGTAACAAGGGTCAGCAGCATAATCCTATGGGTCATGGAAACAATGTAAGCATAAAGTGGATAACAGTTTGGATTTTGTGGCTAACACGAACACGCAAAATAATAATCAGCGGCGTAAGGGTAAACCACCCCCATGCAATGGAGGGTCAGGTATCAATCTAGAGAGCTTGTTAAACCAGCCTTATCCAAGGCACGGGACGCAAGAGAGACCAGCCACTCACCTTTCGAATGTTTGTTTTATAATGCAGGAGTTCAAAAACTTGGATCTTTTCCGATACAATCATCGACCGCCCGGCGGTTCAGGAGGCGGTTCTCATGGGCCGGGTTATGGTGGAGGCAGTTCCGGTTCAGGATTTCCAGGCAACCGAAGCGGACATGGCAATCAAGGCAGCCAGGGTGGTCATAATCATCAAGGGAGTCAGCAGCAGCAGCAATCGGGTTATCAAAGCAATCTGAAGCAGTTGAATAGTGGGCAGTATCACGTCTTCATCACTAGCTTATGCAAACGCGATCACACTTCATAAAAGGGCGGTAAACTCTGTTGAACCAGCAGTGCCCCATTATCTACGCTGGTCTGAACAACCCATTTTGTGGAGTCAGGAGGATCATCCACCCCGGGTTGATAATCCGGGTCATCTGGCATTGGTGGTGGCGCCTCAGGTTGGAGGATACAAATTTACCAAGGTGCTCATTGATGGAGGGAGTAGTATCAATATCCTTTATTATGAAACCTTCTGTCGCATGGGATTAACAGATAAAAATCTTAAACCATCTAACACTATTTTCCATGGTGTGGTACCTGGTAAATCCGTGTATCCAATCGGTAAGATAGCTCTAGAGGTTGCTTTTGGACATTGACGTTTGAAGTGGTGAAAATCAAGAGCCCATATCATGCTCTGTTTGGACGACCGGCTTATGCTAAGTTCATGGCAAGGCCCTGTTATGTTTATCTGCAGCTCAAGATGCTGGGACATAAAGGGACCATCACGATGCATGGGAGTCGTCGGATTGCTTTGGAATGTGAGGAAGGTGATGCGGCTTATGCTGAGTCTGTTTGTGCAACAAAGGAATTGAAGTTCTACCAAGACAATGTTGATCCGGCAGACATGACTTCTTTGAAAAAACCAACTACATAGCATGATTCGGCATTGAAGTTTAAATTGGCTGAGGAAACCAAGTTAGTTGATTTTGTTCCTGGCGATTCATCCAAGCGGTTTAGCATCAGTGCTAACTTGGATCCGAAATAGGAAGGCGCGCTCATCGAGTTCATCCGTGAGAACTGGGACATCTTTGCATGGAAACCTTCTAACATGCCAGGTGTAGCGAGGGAACTCGCTGAGCACACTCTTAATATTGATCCTAAGTTTAAACCGGTCAGGCAGTTTCTCTGTCGCTTCAATGAAGAAAGGTGTAAGGCTATTGGTGAGGAGGTAGCTCGGCTCTTGGCAGCAGGGTCTATTGTGGAGGTTTTTCACCCTGAGTAGTTAGCTAACCCGGTGTACGTGCTTAAGAAGAACGGCACTTGGCGGATGTGTGTGGACTACACAGATTTGAACAAGGCTTGTCCAAATGATCCCTTTGCTCTCCCTCGTATTGATCAAATCATTGATGCTATGGAGGGTTGTGAGCGTTTGAGCTTTCTGGATGCTTATTCTGGTTACCATCAGATTAAAATGGCAGTTAAGGATCAGGAGAAGACAACTTTTATAACTCCCTTTGGAGCCTTCTGTTATGTATCTATGCCTTTTGGGCTTAAGAGTGCCCAGGCGACTTATCAGCGCTGTGTGCAGAATTGTCATCATAACCAGATTGGGTGCAATATTCATGCTTATGTGGATGATATTGTGGTGAAGTCCAGAAAGGAGGTGACGTTGATAGCTGACTTCAAGGAAACCTTTGATAATCTTCGGGTCTATAAGATGATGCTTAATCCAGCCAAGTGTGTTTTTGGTGTTTCGGCAGGAAAGCTCTTGTTTTTTCTAGTGTCTAACAGGGGTATTTAAGCTAATCCGGAAAAGATCAAGGCTATTATGCCTCTGGATAAACCGGCATGTATCAATGATGTTCAGCGTCTGGCGGGCCATATGGCAGCATTGAGCCGGTTTATCAGCCGTTTAGGAGAGAAAGCAATCCCTCTATATTAGATGATGAAGAAGATAGACAATTTTGTCTGGAGTGATGCTACTAATGCGGCGTTTGAGGATTTGAAGAAGCAGTTAGCCGAGCCACCCGTTCTTCCTGCTCCGGTCGATAAAGAGCCGTTGTTGTTGTATGTGGCATCTAATTCCCGGGCTGTCAGTGTGGCCATTGTGGTGGAGCGTAAGGAAGCTGGGAAGGAGTATCCGGTTCAACGGTCGGTTTATTATATCAGTGACGTACTTATTGAGTCTAAGCAGAGGTACCCTCATTGGCAGAAGCTGGTGTATGGAGTTTTTATGGCAAGCCAGAAGCTCAAGCAGTATTTTCAAGGTCATCCCATCACAGTTGTCAGTTCTGCCCCATTGGGAGATATAATCCAGAACAGGGAGGCAATTGGCCGAGTTGCTAAGTGGGCTATTGAACTTGGGCCTCACGGATTAAAATATATGCCTCGCACGATGATCAAGTCCCAAGCGCTTGTGGATTTTATCAATGACTGGACAGAGTTACAGGCACCATAAGAAAAGCCGGATCATACTTATTGGACTATTCATTTTGATGGCTTCGGGCAATTAGAGGGCTCGGGGGCTGGAGTCGTGTTAACTTCCCCATGAGGTGATATGTTTTGTTATGTTCTCCGTTTAATGTTCCCTTGCACTAACAATGCAGCTGAATATGAGGCTTTACTCCATGGTCTTCGAATGGCTAAGGAGATGAATCTAAGCCGGGTTAAGTGCTTTGGTGACTCAGACCTGGTGGCTCAGCAAGTATCTGGTACTTGGGATTCCAAGGACCCACTCATGGCAACATATCATCGAGAAGTAGATATTGTTGCAGGTCATTTCAAGGGTTATCAAGTTGACCATGTGGACCGGCGAAAGAATGAAGCGGCGGACGCTTTAAGACATTTGGGTTCCCAACGTAAACTGGTTCCACCCAATGTTTTTCTGGATGTTTTGCATAACCCGTCAGTCAAGCTACCTACGGAGGAGGATTTGGCTGTTCCTGACCTACAGGCTCAGTTAGTGGCAGCTCTTCATGTTATCCTAGATTGGATGGTCCCATATTTGGCGTATATGAACCGGGGCGAGTTACCGGAGGACGAAACTTTGGCCAGGCAGATAATCCAACAATCCAAGTCAATGACCATTATCAATGGGGAATTGCATCATTGCAGTGTAACAGGGGCATTTCAGTGTTGTTTGTCTCCTGAAGAAGGCTGTGAGATTTTGTGTGAGATCCACGAAGGAGATTGTGGTCACCACACCGGTTCAAAATCCTTGGTAGCTAAGGCTTTTTGTCACGGCTTTTATTGGTTGACGGCTCATGCTGATGCTGAGGACTTGGTAAAAAGGTGTGATGGTTGTCAGAAGTTTGCACGCCGCGCTCATGTTCCGGCTCAAGAATTGAGGATGATTCCAATCACTTGGCCGTTTGCATCTTGGGGGCTGGATATGGTTGGGCCCTTTAAAAGGTCCAAGGATAAGAAGACCCACCTTCTGGTGGCAGTTGATAAGTTCACTAAGTGGGTGGAGGCAGAGCCAGTCAGTAAGTGTGATGCGGCCACGGCGGTTCAATTGATCAAGAAGGTGATTTTCCGGTTTGGGTTTCTACACAGCATCATAACAGATAATGGTACTAATCTATCCAAGGGTGCTATGGAAGAATTTTGTCAACGTGAGCACATCCGGCTTGACATGTCATCAGTGGCTCACCCTCAATCTAATGGTCAAGCGGAGAGAGCCAATCAAGAGATCCTAAGAGGCATCAAGCCCCGGCTTATGGTTCCTTTAAAGAGGATGCCGGGTTGTTGGGTGGAGGAGTTACCTTCTGTGTTATGGAGTATCAATACCACACCCAACAGATCTACGGGTTATACACCTTTCTTCATGGTTTACAGAGCAGAGGCGGTTCTCCCTAGTGACATCCATCATGACTCACCCCGTGTGGCGGCTTATGTTGAAGCTGACAATGAGAAGGCACGTCAGGAAGCCCTTGCCCTGTTAGATGAGGAGCATGATATAGCAGCAGCACGTTCGGCGATTTACCAGCAAGATCTGCGTCGTTAAAACAATCGTCGGGTTAAAACCAGAACGTTTCAAGAAGGGGATCTGGTGCTCCGGCTCATCCAGGATTAGACTGATATGCAAAAGTTATCCCCGCCTTGGGAAGGACCCTTCATGGTCAGCAAGAATCTGCACAACGGGTCATACTACCTTATTGATGTTCGAGAGCAGAAAGACTCACGTAAAGCGGAGGAGGAGACCCACCGGCCGTTGAATATAGCTCATCTTCGGCCTTACTACACTTGAGTCATAGGCTCCTCTTATGTACATATTATTGACAATGTATATATTATATCAATATAATAAACTGGCATCGCTGTTAAAGCGGGGCCTCTGCTGTTATTCCTTGAAAGGTTTTCGATTGCACGGGGGCTTCTGTTTATAAAGCGGAGTTCTAATTACCCATTTATCCGGCTAACAAGCCACACATAGAAAACACTTGGGGGCTTGCCACCCAAGGTAAAAAGGTGCCGAAGAGAGTCTGTTGCAAAGCACAACTCAAACATAGGCACCCATTGAGCACAGCTCAAAATATTACTAGGGGGCTCTTTGCTTCTAAAAGAACCAAGAGTCTATAACCTTGTAATAGGCTATAAAAGTCAGGCTTGGAAGCCAGGTGTATTCACCTAAAACCCTGGGTTATCCTATCTTTTTTAAGTAAGCCACTCCGTCCAGGTAATCCTGGTAGACCCGTCGAACGTTTGACAAGTCAATCTTATAAAGACCCTAAACTTGTCTTAGTTAAAATGACGATTGGTTGATGTCAGGTCCATCTTATAAAGGCTTTGTAAAATGGTTGACTCAGTGGCCTGGCAGCCCATGAAAAGCCTCTGCCTTTTTATATATTTTCTTCTGAAATCTTTCTTTTTGATATTTCTTTTGATGAGTTTTATACTAAACCGGTGATTATTGACTCGGCCTGGCTGTTGACTATAAGTCGGCCGAACAAATTGAGAATATTGCTGGTATCTATTGATCCGGCTTCGCTATCGATTATAAATCATCAGTATACAATCGGATATAAACTGGTGTTGATTGACCTGGTCTGGCTTTGACTACAAGTCGCCAGTATGATACACGAATAAACCGGTGTTTATTACAACCCAGTCTGGCTTTATTATAAACCGGCGAAACAGGGAGGAGTTATCAGTACTCAAGATTTGGATTATCACCTTTACTACAGGAAGTTGGTGAGCCAATGATGTGATTCAATATCACAGGTATGATATATTTCGTATTTGATTATCATTCAATACAGCCTGGTTATAAACCTGGATTATATGTTGGGCAATATGCCCCGTCCGGCGATAAACTGCCAGGACAATTCAAACTTGTTATATGCAGAAACAGGTCAAATAGAGATGCTAAACGATCATAAGTAGACATCAGATAATCATAACAGATTAACAGTATCATGCAGAAGTGAATATGCATGATGGCATAGAGACCAAGTGTTTTAGGCGTCTTTGATGCCCAAAAGGTTAATTGTCTTTTTTAGCAAAGATTGCAGTGTGCAGAAGATTAAACCGGCCTCCGGATCATGATTCTTCGCCAGGCTGACTTGACGGATGCGGTTCATCCTGCGCCAGTTCACCCTCCTCCTCTCCACCCAACGGCTGGAAGTCAATGGTGGTCTAGTCGATTCTAGTTAGGGCCCTAAATACAGCCTCATCGCTTATAAGGGTGGAGGGGTCAACGTCAGGGGCATAAGTATGCTTACGGATTGGCGGGATAAGATCTTCCACATCATGAGTTAGCGCAAGAAGACGTTTGTTCTTAGCATCATAAACCAGCTGATAGTGTGAAATATCTGTTTCTTCGGCCAATTTGCTCGCTAATGGGCGCATCTCCTTTGTCAAAGCTCGAAGATCGTCATTATCAAACACTGACCCGTGTTCCTTTATGCTCGGATAGCTGCGTCCTATGTCAGCCAAGTCAAGATCTGGTATCCAGGCCTTAGCCCGGATTAGTGCAGTCAGAGCACCTGCTCTTGCAGCTGATCCTTTTAACTCGTCCAACCGGGCACGCAGCATTGACAACTTTTCTAGTGTTTCCTTGATAAGGTTCGGGTAGTAGTTTGTTATGAGCGGCAGTGCAAATGATCCGTTGTGCCCTGGTATATAACTGCTCTATAAGTGTATAGGCAGCCTTCAGCTTCTTCTACATATCTGAGCCCAGGTGGGTAATGCGAGATCCTGCATCATTGAACATATCGATAAACCGGCAGTTTATGGGATAATACATGTTGAAGCTTATCATAAGGGTACTTACCAAACACAGCAGTGGTCATGGCATTGATTTGCCGCTTCAAGCTAGACAATTCCTCTGCTACCGGTTTAAGAGTTGTTTCAGCGTCCTCCGCCCGCTTTAGCAGAATTTCTTTTTTAGCATCCCATCCAGCCCGTTCGCTTTTAAAGCCTTCTTTCAGTTGTTCCATGGCTGTTAAAGCACTAGTCAGCTCCTCTTTAGCTTTGGAAGTTTCTTCCTGCTGGGACTTAATGTTTTCTAGAAGGTCGGCAATTTGAGATTCTTTTTTGGCTCAGATCGGCCTGCAAGTGACAAGAAAAGAGTTAGTAGTGCATATTTGAAGTCCCGAGAACATACCAGGTTATACACTTGGCACTTGGGGGCTAATGCATAATGCTTTTATCAACTGACATTTTCAAGTCCCAAGCACATAACAAGTTATACACTTGGCACTTGGGGGCTAATGTATATTTTCTCAAGACACAAGTATGGTTTTTTCTTCATCAATCGGTTTACACAGATGATTATTAAGCGTTTTAGAAGATTTCTTACAGAAAGGTATCGATTCATCCTAAAGGTATAAACCGATCCCTGGGGACTACACAAGCAAAAATTGCAAGATTCATATTTTAAAGTCCCGGTTCATCATGTAATGATAAACCGGCCCTTGGGGGCTACGTAGGCAAAGTTGAAGTATTAAAAAGTCCCGGTTCATGTTGATATCATAAACCGACCCTTGAGAGCTGCTAGAGTTGATATTAGAAATTGAACAAGAGAAACAATTATGAAGAGTTAACATTGTTTACCTCATATCGCTCCTTCATCAGACCTACTAAACAGGCTTCATAGTCGCGGCTGGTATACAGGCGGTTCAAGAAGCCGGAGTGAATCTCTTGGGCATTGAGGTGGGCATAGCTGGAATCTGTTTTCCACTTGCCCTTATCCATAGCAGAAAACTCTTCCTTGGCACTATGCTTTGATAAAGCGATAGGATTGCTAGGGGTGGTGTGGCCGATGCCAGTGACAATGAAATCATCTGATTGGTCTGCAGCCGCTAGATTTGGCGGTTCATCAGCTGTTTTGGCTGGGCTTGGCGGTTCGTTTGCAGCTCTGGCCGAGCTTGGCGGTTCAGCAGCCTGGCTCATTGGATCTATCTCCACCGATTCAACAAAAGTATCCTGAACTTGAGGTGCTGAATCATCTAAGATAGCATCAGTGTTTTGATCCAGTGGTTCAGGGGTTTTCTCTAGTTCAGATGTCGGGTTATCATCAGTTGGTGTATTCAGCTTGGCCTTTTTCCTGGCTCTGGCCTTGGTCCTGAAAGCAACAGACGTAAAGGTTAGCATAGCAAACTAGTATAAAGCATCAAGAGTTAAGTCTAAAAGTGCTCACACAGAAACAGTCTTGAGAGGAGGGAGTTGTGTGGCCATTGACTCGCCGGATGACGAATGATGTGTTCCCTAATAGTTTGAGTCAGACGGCTTAAGAGGTTGCCTGAAATAACCTGCCTTGGGATAAGAAGTAACAGAAATATATGACACCTCTGATCGATGTTTCCGGGTTGGCGTGTTCGGTAAACCGGCTGAAGTAACTACTTGGCAGCTATGCCGGGTTGTGCAGTGAACTTCGTGTTGCTCCTTCTTCAAAAGAAAGTTTGGGTCCAAGTGAGCTAGAGGATGAGAAAATCTTACTTTCCGGATTGCTTGACGAGTTTTCTGTGTTGGTAGATGATCCGAACCGGAGGAAAGAATAATTACCTCTACATCATTAGCATGGCTGGCTTCGGTGTCATCCTGATAATAGTAATTGTCAATGAGGTGTATGAAAAAAGAGCCAAGAGAATCAAGTTCTACCTCAGATCCCGGATTATCCAGCTCTTCACCAACGTTTAAATCAGAGGGTTCAATAGTCTTCTTCTTGGCAGGTCTTTTAGTAACCTTAGTCTTGGGGCGATGCATCTTTGCCGGTTTATCCTGAGGTTTCTTCTTCTAGAACAGATCATCACTGTGCCAAAGATTGATAAAGGTTATAAAAAACAGTTAAGAATATTAGGTATAAACACGAGTTAGGCAATTCTTGCAGCTGGCGGTTTATTCAAAACGCAGAAGGGACTTAGCCCTGTTTTGCTGCCAATGGCCACCGATTCATCCAATATCTTTTTGACAACTTCAGTGACTTTAGCATCAGTCAACTGAATGTCAGTGCGGCGTTGAGGATCTTTTGAGTTCCCTGTGTACTCGCACATTAAACCGGGGTGACGGCTTAAAGGCAAAATACTCCAAGATATCTAGCAACGAACAAAGTCAACTCCTATTAAACCATTAGCCATAAAGGCTCTGAGCTTGGCGAGTTGTGGTGCGTACTTGGCCCGTTCCTTGGCATTCAACCTTTGCGGAAATAGATGTGTGTTGGTAAGCCGGTGAGGACGATAACCTGGCAGAGGATTCTCATCTTTAGGGGAAGTATCTTTGGTATTGAACCAAGTCTGGTTCCAATCCTTAGGATGAATGTGATGCTTGGCGTGAGGGAAGCTGACATCTTTCCTTTTTGAATTGAAACGCCGCCAAGTTCAGTATTGGGCCCATCTACAAATTCAGTGCGGCGGTTTAAGTAGAAAAAGTCCCTGAACAGTTCAACAGTCATTTCTTCTTGCAGGTAAGCCTCGCAAAACACTTGAAAATTACAAATATTGGATATCGAGTTAGGTCCAATATCTTGAGGGTGGATCTGGAAGCTAGCAAGCACATCACGGAAATTTTTTGACCTGGGAGGCTTGAAACCACGGATCAGATGATCAAAAAACACAACTATCTTGCCGTCCTTGGGTGTAGGAGGATTTTCCGGACCGGGGGCTCGCCCGTGGATTTCACTCTGCTTTGGTAAAGCTCCAGTGACAACACATCCTTTCATATCTTCTTCCTTAATCCGGGAGGGAACCCAGTTACAAGCATAGAAGGTCTTGGCCATTTCTTAGACAACCTGAAGGAAGGTTTGTGCCGGTTTAAGATTCGTGGTTGACAAGCATAAAGCGTTGCAGGTTAAGAGACAAAAGGTTTTCCAGCATGCAAAAATTGTTAAACCGGAGGTTAATGCTAGTATAAAGGATAAAGTGAGTGGCGGTTTACAAGGGTACTAATGGTATATGGCAGGTTATTTTCTAAAAAGATAAACCGCCTACATGAGGAATCAGAGTATGGATCTGAAGCCGAAAATGACTAAGTCAAGAAGAACAAGTTTCACAGTTTTACATTAGAATTTCAGATCTACCGCATGTCAGGAAAAGGAAAATATTTATACCTAAGGGTTGGTTTTTTAATGAACAAGTGACATCATGGCAGTATATTATAATCCTGGAAGATGACGTCATGGCAGATTACAAGGTTTAGTCAAAGGTACTGAAGAGGAAGCTTTTCTAAAGTGTTGAAGATTGACATGAACAGGTTCAAATCAATCTGGGGCCTAATGTTGGAGATATAACTACTGATTATAAACCGCCTAGGAGGGGCCGGGTTATACCCATAAGGAGTTATTTATATTGAAGCCTATGAATACAAGGAGTATGTCGCTTTAATATGAAAGGTCTAAAAGCCCAGGGCCCAACGGCGGATTAGGGCTCGTAGACATAAACCGCCATAAGGCGTGTAACTTGTATTGTAAGATAGGAAAGGATAGAAACCGATCTAGACACGTTTATGAGCTGGCCGGGATTCTGTAAACCGCCGAGTGTCAACCTATGTATATAAAGGGACGACCCGGCGGTGGTTCAAGGACAAGAAACACCAACTCGAGAGCCAGGCAAAGCGGATTCGCTCTCTGGTCATGGAAACCCTAGCGATCCCATCATAACTAGAGTAGGCTTTACCTTCACCGTAAGGGGCCAAACCCGTATAATTCCTTGCGTCCTTTGTCCACTTTAACCCCTTTAAGCTAACTACGCTGCGATGGCTCCACGACTAAGTCCTCACACTAGGACATCTGCCGTCACAACTCCATGACAATACTAGTATATGATACTCCCCATTACAACCAGCCTTTTATAGGGCTCAATTCAAAAATCTCACCAACCAAGGTAGATGGTGAGTGGTCGAATAATTTTTGTAGTTTGCAAAAACACCCAATTAATGCTTTTGTTTTCTAAAAAAATTATGTTTTCCAATATATTAATTGCAATACATGCATGCATAAAGTACATGCATTGGTCAACTTTCTCTTAATACTTGCATCCAATGATATAATGCACCTTGGAATCTGAACATGTGATGGGGAACAACCAAATTGGGCCTTATAAAATGGAAAAACTAAAATTTTAAGATAAGCCTATAAACGGGAAAGGAGGCAGTATATATGCATGATACTAGTATATGATCGGTAATACCTCCGTAATGCGCGCATGCATAGTATCATAAGTTAGTACTCCCTCCTTTCCGGTTTATAGGGCTTATCTCAAAATTTTAATATTTCCATTTTATAAGGCTCAATTTGGTCGTTTCCCATCACATGTTCAGATTCCAATGTGCATTAAATCATTGCATGCAAGTATTAAGAGATAAATGACCAATGCATGTAGTTTATGCATGCATGTATTGCAATTAATACATTGGTAAACATAATTTTTTGAGGAAAAAAAGAGCATTAATTGGGTGTTTTTGCAAAATACAAAAAGTATTCCACCACTCACCATCTACCTTGGTTGGTGAGATTTTTGAATTGAGCCCTATAAACCGGAAAGGAGGGAGTATCTTAGGTTGCCTTATTAATTCACATGCATGACACAAAGTAGTACAACATTTAATATGATATGGTATCATGATATGATACCACACCATCTCTTTCCTCATTTAACTGTGTGCTACATCATCCAAATATTCTAGTTGGCATGCATGATACCGCTTGATACTCCCATATTACGACCAGCATTAGGGTGGCCATAGTGGGGGTATCATAGCCAGTATCATGCACTCGGGAATAGAAAATATGACGATGTGGCAAAGAAGTAGGAACATATGTAGATACCATAACATATATATATATATATATATATATAATAAATGTTATACTACTTTGTGTCATGCATAGCCATAAATACATTCATCTATGATATATACTACTCTATGATACTATATATATGCACTATGAAGGTACGTACGTAGTATCCAGTGGCGGAGGCACGTGGGTGGGGGCATCAGGGGCCCTGATCCTCCCCAACATTAGTCACTTCTTTGTATTTTGGGCATGAACAGTAAACTTTTTGTTATGTTTCCTTAATCGGGCCCCCTCAAGATCATAAATTTATGATTCCTGCCTCCGTCGCTGGTAGTATCATCCACTAGTATCATATGCATGATACTATACTATATATATATATAGTATATGATACTCCCCACTATATAAGGCTGGCCATAGTGGTGGTATCATAGCCGATGATGTCATGCACTCGGAAATAACAAGTACGCAGATGTGGCAAAGAATTAACTATATATAAAGAGGGTTAGAGTAACATATAGGTACATACCGTATCATGTTAAATGCGATGCTAATTTGTGTCATGCATGGCAATAAATATGATCTATATATGATACTATACTCTATGTATTATACTATGCGCTATAATTAATTAAAGGTAGTACCATACACTAGTATCATATATACTATATATTCATGATACTAGTATATGACACTCTCCACTATACTCGTGATTTCTTACCGTGGAAAAAAATTGGAGGCGAAACGATGAACTCATGTTTTCATTCGAACAAAAATATGATGTTACGTAATGTAAATGTTTACAAAGAGCACACGGTTCACTCACGAAAGCCATGTGTCCACTAAGGCGTGGCCGATGCACCTCCGCCCCCCTCTGCCACGCACGCGATCTGAGTCGTGCGTTCTGATTGGCCAGAACCCAAACCCCACGGATCATACATTTGCACCTTTGGATTCTCCTAGATCGAACGGTGATCCTCATCCTTTTCGACAGCACATGTAAATGTTTTCAAATAGCTCCCAGATCGGATGGCAATCCTCACCCCTTTCGACAGGAAATGCAGTCCGGCTGGGAATTGATTTATATGCCAACATGCACGGTAAATGCCAAAAAAAGTCTTACATATAGCACACGAGACTTGAAATGCGCCAGCAAATCAAACCCGTGGTAAATTTGTGATTGGTTTACATGGGAAAAATTTGGAGGCGAAACGATGAACTCACGTCTTCATTTCAAAATTAGTATGTCTTCAGTTCAATTGAAATTATTCTGTTTGTGCACACGAGCGCTTAGAGGCGACCGGGGATATTTTTCACCCTTTTCACCTAGGCCGCCAACACCCGGAGTCCCCAACACCCCACACCGTCCGCCCACATTTCACTCAACTAGTACACCCAATCTCCTTCGCCAGCTCCCCCCTCCCCCAGATCCACAGCAGAACCCTCTCCGGTGCCGCCGTGCTCACCCCGGCCGTGTGCCTGCTCTTCGACGTCAAGCCTACCTGCATTGCCGTTCCCAACACGCAGCGGCCAGCGCCTCGCCGTCTTCGTTTGCTCGCTAGCCACCCTCGAGCATAGTGATGCAGTAACCCTCGCCTCTCATGTGGTCCGGCCGGGTTTGCATTAAGAAGCCTGTTAGTTACTGCTCCCCATCGCGGTGAGGCATATTTCCTCACAATCCCTCTTCCAATTTCGATCCGTATGTTCCCAAATTGGCTATAAAATAATGGAGAGCAGGTATATGTTCATTATCTAGCTTCCTTACTACATATGAGTTGCATTTGCTCTAATAAGTTACTGCCTATTTACATATCGCGGGCACCCGAGTCACACAAACTTAGCAAATTAGCCGTACATTTTCTAAATTATTGCATGGCATGCTTAGAAAGCTTGATACCAAGTTGTTAGTTCTATGCTTATCCTCCTTTCCTGAGTTTTGCATGTGTTCTCTGTAGATGCCGAGTAGCAGCGACAACACTCATGCTTCAGGCCATGTATCTTCATCTAATTCCGACAACCCTAGGTCTTCAGCAGATTGTGAGGGATCAAGTAGTCTTGAACGGGATACAGCTGCAGCAATTACCCTTCTGGTCAGGACATGGAGGAATGCTCCAAGGAAGCTGACACACCAGCCTAAAGGTGTATATGAAGTAACCAAGATTGATTTAAATTCTTGGGCTCCAACTAAACCAGATAAAGAACGCATGAGGTTCAGGAGTGTGTGTGGATTTGTTGGCAGGGCAAGGCCCAACATTAATCTACCGGGGTTTCGGAAGGCTGACACAGAAACACGGCGAAGGATAGTCCGGGAGATCATGGATCACTTCAACGTTCCAGAGCAGTGGAGAATGCAGGTGGAACACGCTGCACTGAAGAAGGCTAGGGATGCTTGGAGAAACTGGAAGCACGTGCTATACAAGAAGTACTTCAGTGAAGGCAAGGACCTAATCCCCGCATACCCCCAAATTACAAAGGCAGACTAGGCAGAATTCAAAAGGGTCAGGGCAACAAAAGAGTTTGCTGAGAAGAGTTTCAAGCAATCGGAACTTCAGAAGAAGAACATACACCCCCACCATATTGGTGTGGCAGGATATTACGACATGAAACTGATATGGGAACAGGAGGACAAAGAAGCAATAGCGACGGGTGGGAATCTGGCCTTTTTTGAAATCAGGGACGAACGCACAAGAGACTACTTGCGGGCACATGGAAAGAGGCGTGATGATGGAACTTGTTACTTTGAAAACGCATGTGATGCCAAACTGTATGAAGTGATGTTAGAGGCTTCCAAGATCCCTGGAAGGTTCTACAGGAACTCAGGGCCATGTGACATTCTGTCCATTGCTCTGGAAACGAAAGAGCCCCCTGGTCGTGCAAGGTGTATAGGTGTTAATGTCCCGCACAATAGGGCTTTCACACTTAGCAAAGAAGAGAGGCTCAGCATGAAAAAAGCAAGCAGTGAAATGAAGCAAAATGCATTGTGTGAAAGGTTGAGGAAGGAGATTTATCCGGCTGTTCGAAAGGATATTCAGGAGTCAATGATGATGCAGAAGACTCTCACACTAACAGATAGCCAGTAGATGGGAGGGGAGGCGGGCATGGAGGATGCTGCTTATTACGCGACAACGCTGCACAAGAGTAGTTGTGCATCAGCTGACCCCAACGACACTGAGACTACAGCTGCTCGTGATGATGCTATATCTGATCTATCTGGAATGAAAGACAGACTCAAGGGTGTGCTTACACATTATGAAGGTACAATAAAATGTGCAACAAACTGGGTTTGCCCACCCTTCTTTGAAGATGGCCTCTTCTTGGACAATGTGCCATTGAAGTTGGGCTATGTGAAATGCTACATGACTGAAGTAAAGCCTGGATTCAATGAATTTGCCATGAAGAATGCCCTAGGAGACTTTGATGAGCAAAGGACCTTGGGAGAAACACTGTTACATTACATCTAGTGGCCATGAAAGGAAACAGAGTTCATCGATGAGATCCCTGCAGCCCCGCCAAGAGCAACCATTGTCGCCCCTCAACCAGCGACGCTCTCTGAGGGAGTCCTGGATTAGGGGGTCTCCGGATAGCCGGACTATATCCTTTGGCTGGACTGTTGGACTATGAAGACACAAGATTGAAGACTTCGTCCCGTGTCCGGATGGGACTCTACTTGGCGTGGAAGGCAAGCTAGGCAATACGGATATGTATATCTCCTCCTTTGTAACCGACCTTGTGTAACCCTAGCCCCCTCCGGTGTCTATATAAACCGGAGGGTTTTAGTCCGTAGGGCAACATACAATCATACCATAGGCTAGCTTCTAGGGTTTAGCCTCTCCGATCTCGTGGTAGATCAACTCTTGTACTACTCATATAATCAAGAATAATCAAACATGATGTAGGGTTTTACCTTCATCAGGAGGGCCCGAACCTGGGCAAAACATCGTGTCCCCTGCCTCCTGTTACCATCTGCCTTAGATGCACAGTTCGGGACCCCCTACCCGAGATTCGCCGGTCTTGACACCGACATTGGTGCTTTCATTGAGAGTTCCACTATGTCGTCGCCGTAAGGAAGGATGCCTCGTCTCATTGTTAAAAACAACATTACCGCCGGGGGAGCCCTGGCTGTCGGCCAAACTCTCCGGCTTGGTAGTTTCATCATGACCGCCCATTCGGCTGCTGCACCGACGATGACCTCTCGGGTCATCAAAAACAGCCTCCACGTTGGCTCAAAATTCGCCGAGCAGATGGATCCAATGGAGGTCTCTTCCCTAAATGAGCTCTTGGATCGTATCGCCACCTTGGGAGTCACTACAGACTATGACTAGATTGGGCTTAAACTTGATCAAAGGGAGATTAACTCTCCACCGGTCACCCATCATATTGCGTTGGCGGAGGAACAATGCAGCGATTTTTCCTCTATCTCGAGGACTAACTATGTCCGAGTTCCTGAGCTCTCCGAGCCGGATACCCGTTTACGGGAGGACATCACCCAAGCCCTGAACCTAGAGTCAGGCAGCGGGCCAGACTTATTGGGCAACACTCCGAATTATGAACTTCCAAGATTGGAAACTCCTCGGCCCCTGGGTCTCAGATCGGGTAGGGGTTCGGACTCAAATCCACCCACCCACCCAAACATAAATGATCTTTCCCACATCAGGCAAGAGCCCCATGAAACAGTACATCATTATTGGGCTAGATTCCTCCTTGTGATGAACAAAGTTAAGGACTGTCGCGAGGAAGACGCAGTCTCATTCTTCTGCAATAATTGCACAGACAAGGTAATCCTTAATGCCTTAAGTTGCCGTGACATATCACGCTTCACTGACTTGGCGTCCATAGTATGAAAGTATTGTGCGATGGAAAGCGCCTGGAAAACCGAAACAAAATTTTGGGACAATCCGGCTCGGAATATACACCCAGTGCGATGGAAAGCGTCCGGGTGCACTATCATAAGACACCCGAGTTAGTTACAAAGAAACAAAAACCCTCTACAGGGCATGGAATCGTGTTGGAGGGATGGCTTAACGGACCCTGCAAAATTCATAGTACAGCGGATACCATACCAACACACAGCCTTAGAGAATGTTGGATACTCCGGCAGGTGGCCAAAAGTGGTGAGGATCTTCTCATCCCAAATGCCATAGAGCACCATCCCGTGGATAACTATACGGTATTAATATTCTTTGAAACCTTCGCATCAAATAATAGGCACAAGCGAACACTCTACAGCCTCGACGAAATCTGCCACGTGGCAGCAATGAATCCATGGAGTGAGACGGCTATTACCTTCAATGACAGTGACGAACCTAAATTCCGAACAGCCCGAGCACCAGCTGCACTGGTCCTCAGTCCAATTGTGGACGGCTTTAGACTCACAAAAGTACTCATGGACAGCGGCAGTGGATTGAACCTCATCTATGAGGAAACTCTTCAAAAAATGGAAATAGACAGGAACCGCATTGAGCAAAGCAGCACAACCTTCAGAGGAATCATCCCCAGTCGGGAAGCACGCTGTGCTAGGAAAATCACACTAGATATGGTATTCGGCACGCCGGAGAACTATAGGTCCGAAGAAATTACATTCCAAGTGGCCCCGTTAAGTAGTGGATACCACGCCCTTTTAGGACGGGAGGCGTTCACGATCTTCCAAGCCATACCCCATTATGGGTACATGAAGCTCAGAATGCCCAGGCCCAACGGAATCATCACTCTTGCTAGTGATCCGGACACATCACTCCGCACCGAAAACAAAAAGGCCGCATTGGCCCTCGAGGCATTATCCGAAGCCCTTTCGGTCGAGGAATTAACTGCGCTATGCTCCATAGTGGACAGGGACGATGTGATACTTGACAAGAGATCCAAGTCCACCTCTTTTAAACCAGCGGATGAAATAGTCAAATTCCAAGTCCACCCAACGAACCCTACAAAAACAGCCTCCATCGGGGCACAGTTAAACCCCGTCGTGGACGCCGCACTACGAGAGTTCCTGCGCGAGAATTGGGACATATTCGCCTGGCACCCCTCAGACATGCCAGGAATACCACACAGGCTGGCCGAGCACAGCCTCAATATCCTAAAGGGATTCAAGCCGGTCAAGCAGACTCTTCGGCGTTTCCCTGAACCTAAGAGACAAACTATGGGAGAGGAACTAGCCAAGTTATTGGAGGCCGGATTCATTAGAGAAATAAAACACCCGGACTTGCTAGCAAACCTGGTGATGGTACCAAAGAAGGACAAATCCTAGCGCCTATGTGTCGACTTCAAGGACCTCAACAAGGCTTGCCCAAAGGATCCCTTCCCCCTCCCCCGCATTGATCAAATTATCGATGCTACCGCAGGACACGAGTCATTGTGTTTCCTTGACGCATACTCCAGCTACCAACAAATCAAGATGGAGGAGTCCGACCAAGCCGCAACGGCATTTATCACACCATACGGCCCCTTCTGTTTCAACACAATGCCTTTTGGGCTCAAAAACGCCGGCGCAACATATCAGCGCATGATTCAGACATGTCTGGAGAAACAAATCGGCAAAACAGTAGAGGCATAAGTAGATGATGTGGTCGTTAAAACCAAACACATCGACTCTCTAATAGACGACTTGAGGCTCACATTCAACAACCTCCGAACATACGACATCAAGCTCAATCCGGAAAAATGCGTTTTCGGCGTACCAGCCGGAAAGCTCCTGGGCTTTATTGTCTCCAGTAGAGGAATTGAAGCTAATCCGGCCAAAATCCGAGCTCTGTCACAGTAGGCTATCCCAACGGACCTCAAACAAATCCAGAAATTAACTGGATGTGTGGCGGCTCTAAGCCGCTTTATCTCCCGCTTAGGAGAAAAGGCATTACCCCTTTATCGCCTCCTTCGGCGCACCGAACACTTCCAGTGGACAGACGCTGCCACAGCCGGATTGGAAGAAATAAAATCCATACTGGCAACCAACCCAATCCTGGCCGCGCCAAACACCGGCGAACCAATGTTGTTGTACATTGCGGCAACTCATCAGGTTGTAAGCGCAATGCTCGTCGACGAACGAGAAGCGGACGGACATAAATTCCCTCTTCAAAAGCCGGCATATTATGTATCCACTGTCCTCACTCCATGCAAATCACGGTACCCACATTATCAAAAGATAGCCTATGCGGTATTCATGGCATCCCGAAAGCTGCGACACTACTTTCAAGAGTGTTCGATTACAGTAGCCTTGGAAGTGCCACTTAATGATATTATAAACAACCGCGACGCCACGGGCCGGATTGCCAAATGGGCCATTGAGCTCCTCCCGTTCGACATAACATACAAACCTCGGTGAGCCATTAAATCGCAAGTATTGGCCGACTTTGTCGCCGAATGGACGGAAGCCGAACTCCCTAAAGAATACGGCGCATACTCCAATTGGATCATGCACTTCGACGGCTCCAAAATGCTGGCTGGTCTGGGGGCTGGCGTCGTCCTGATGTCCCCAACTGGAGATACAGTTCAATATGTACTGCAGATACTGTATACAGACTCCAACAACGCAGCCGAATACGAAGCCCTGTTACATGGTCTTCGGATGGCAGTTTCCATAGGCATTCAATGCCTCGAGGTGCATGAGGATTCGAACCTCGCAATATCCCAAATAAATGGATACTTCGATGCCAAGGATCTGAAGATGGCGGCCTATCAAAACGCCATCCTAAAGATGTCATCTCAGTTCGAGGGGCTCGAATTTCACCATGTGGCTCGGGAAAACAATCAGGCGGCGGATATCCTCGCCCGCATCGGGGCAAAACGCGATGCGGTCCCCCCAACATCTTTTTGGAGAGGTTGTTTAAGCCATCCGTGGTATGGGAAGGGGACACCGGTAACAAGAGTCTGGACCCGGCCAAAATGCCCGATACCGAACACTCTGACATAATCGGAGGCTCTGCCACCGAAATAACACCTTTAGCCCACATAATAATGGCCATCATTGCCCCATGGACAGAACCATTCCTGGCCTACCAAACTAGGCAGGAACTTCCCGAGGACCAAAATGAGGCACGCTGCATAGTACGACGATCTAAAGCCTACAGGGTCCACGAGGGAGAGCTGTATAAAAAAAGCACTACAGGAGTCCTTCAAAGGTGCATCTCCGAAGAGGAAGGGCGGAAGCTTTTGGCAGAAATTCACGCCGGACTCGGCGGCCACCACGCCGCAGCCCGGGCCCTTGTAAGCAAGGCCTTCCATAGAGGTTTTTATTGGCCGACGGCCCGGGCAGACGCACATGACTTGGTCCAATGCTGCGTCGGTTGCCAGCTTTTTGCAAACCAAAGCCACATGCCACCCACCGCCCTCTAAACAATCCCCATTACTTGGCCCTTTGCGGTCAGGGGGCTTGACATGGTTGGACCCCTTAAAGGGGGAACCCATAAGAAAAAATACTTACTGGTCATGGTGGATAAATTCACCAAATGGATAGAAGCCAAACCTGTTAAAACAGCCGAATCCGGACCGGTGATAGACTTCATATCCGGGGTTGTACACCATTATGGCGTCCCCCACAGCATCATCGCTGACAACGGCACGAACTTCACGGCCGACGAGGTAAAACTCTGGTGCAGCAACATGGGCATCAAGCTCGATTATGCTTCCGTCTATCACCCACAAACCAACGGCCAAGTTGAGCGAGCAAATGGTCTTATCATGAGCGGCATTAAACCCAGATTAGTGTGGTCCTTAAAGGAGTCTAACACGCACTGGGTAGAGGAGCTCGACTCCATACTCTGGGGGCTGCGGACCACGCCGAATCGTACTACCAGATATACACCCTTCTTTATGGTGTACGGCGCAGAGGCAGTTCTGCCCTGCGACATAATTCATGACTCACCTCGAGTGCGCATGTACGAAGAAAGAGAAGTCGAGCTCGATCGGCAGGACAGTCTGGACACCCTGGAGGAGGAGCGCGATGTGGCAAAAGCCCGTTCCGCATTCTATCAGCAACAGGCTCACAAATACCAAAGCAGAGAAGTACGGGCCAAAACTTATAACGTTGGCGAGTTAGCTCTACACTTGCCAGAGAAGAAAAAGACCAAGCTCGAGCCAAAATGGGAAGGTCCCTTCATCATGGACCAAGTTCTGACCGGTGGAGCGTACCGTCTGCGGGATGCATCGAATAATCGACTTGAGCCGAACCCATGGAACGCAGCCAGGCTCCGAAGATTCTACGCCTAGCGCCGGACTCTATGTTCGTCTCATTCCTCTGTCCATTTTTTGCATATACATTATCTCTCTTTTTTCTCTTTCTTTTTTTTATTTTTTCTCAAGGCCTTCAAGGGCCAACTTGTGCCTCGCTTGCACACTATAGACGTGCTAACCGCGCTCATTATACCTGGGGTTTCTTACACAGAAGCTTAATTATCTATCTGGGCTTCATGCCCCGCACATGTGTTATTCTTCCGCATGTACCTTTTCTTCGCCATTATATGTATCGATATGACTTAAGTTTTGGCCAAGCTGGGTTGTCTGGCTCTTGTATTTATGCCCTACGTTCCCGTTAATTCGGCTAGGGCATAAGGGGAGCACCCCTGCGATTGTTACTGCCAGGTCAGCCGGATGTGTACCTCAGACTGGGTGAAGCCGAAAGCTAGCGTTCTTAAGGGAATATTCGGTCAGCGGACAAAAGATGATTTTTATTTATTTTCCATATATGCCCCCAGATGTTTTTGCCAGCGTCTCTGCTCGCAGTCCGGACATGCAATTTAGGGCATGCGTACCCAGGGAAAGGAACCCCTAACGGAACTATTCTCGCTGGAAGATGTTTCTTACTACCCATGTAATATAACTTAACTAGTTGGGTACTTGTGTGTTCAAGCGCTAATGACCCCTACGCCTGGTTTCCACGCATACCCCGGTTCTTATATAACTGAGCGGGTATTCAGACACACTCCAGACTATCGGGTCTCGAGGTTGAAGAGAAAAGGTATGCCATGACAAATGATTTACAATCCGGCTAGAAGGCATTATACATGTCACTTTAATTACATAGTCATGTAGACTGACTAAATTCCTCTTCTATACCATCCAACAGGCGATCTAGCCTACAATCCTGTTGGGAATACTTTGCGGCTAATTCTACTTGCACATAAACTAAGCTAATGGGGATCTCTTTCCCATCGGGCCCCACAGGTCCGACCTCAGCCATGTGGTTTGGGTCAGCCTTGGTATACCGCGTCTTCACCATGGCCCAGGCTTCCCTGGCACCTTGACGGCAGACTGATATCTTCCATAATCGGAAGCGCCGCCGTGCTCCCTTGAGCTTCTCCGCAAGATCTCCAATGCCTTCTGGCAGGGAGACTGATGGCCACAAGGCCTGGGCAATACCTTGCATCACCTGTCGAACTTGTTCGTGCAGTTGTGAGAGCTCGGATAGAAGATCACCCGCAGACCCGGGCATCTCCTCCATGGGATGACCCGTCAGCATACCTGCAGACATAACTCTGTTAGCCGGCTTCTCTGCCGTCCCCTTTTTAAGGGTTCGCTCAAGCACTTACTGAAAATGCCGCGTCGAAGCCGCTTATTCTCCTTCTCAGAGTCCGCAAGCTCGGCTCGAACATCTTTCAGTTCCACGCTCAGCTTGGTATTGGCATCTTGGAGATTGTTTTTCTCCCGCCTGACCTCAGTCAGCACGCGCTCGCCAGCTGTCGTACGACAAGCTGGTCCTATGGATTCTCTCTGGATTCATCTGCAATAGCTATTGTTAGATCTGCAGCCACGCCGCACGCTATATGGTACCTATCATTCTTTGAAACAAATGTTACCAGCTGGGGACTTTTTGGGTTCCTTCAATGCGGCAACGACGGCCCGAAGTTGGGTCTTGCATTCCTCTAGCTCCTGTGACAATCGAGTATTCTTCTCTGTAAGAACCTGCACAATAGATCATCCTTAAATCAGTTCTGCTAACTGTTTCAAGTCTCAGGGGCTACTGATACATATAATATTCAGATTTGTTTACCCGTACATCCCATACATACTGGTCTCTGGCTCTGGCTAGGCCATTTTGAGCAGCACGGAGGTACGCATCTCCAGAATTGAAGGCATCAAATGCCTCTGGGGAGAAGCAAGCGTCACGGCGTACGGCTCGGCGATGCCTATGATTCATGGCACTCTCCACTTCTGAAATTGTAGAGGATAGTCTATCTGCATCCTTTGTAGGGGGAGTATCCGGCGTCCACCCCATGTCGGCTTCCGCCTCTATGTCTGGTCCTTGAGCCCGACTGGTGGAAGCATGATCGGCAGCCTCACCGAACATATTCCGGCGAGCGTTTTTTCTGTTAAAGAAACATGGACGTCATTACATTTTGAGAAAGAAGACAACCACGGAGCGGGGTTTTTGTCATACCTTTGCGCCGGCGTCTCCGTCCTGGCCGCCTTCCTTTTTGGCATGCCCAGCCTCGGTGCCTCTTGTTGGCGAGTTGCTGCGGGTTCGGCACGGCGTCCCGAATGCCTTCCCTATAAAAAACCATATGTATATGGTAGGTGAAGTGTCTAAAAGGGGATCCTAGTTTTTGGAGTTGGTATTTTTGGTTTTTCTTATGTGCGACACAGGAAGCAGTCCGGGATAGTCGGACGTAATGGCCACCATGGCGTCATCACAGCTTAATTGATAGAACTGCCAGTCTATCAGCTCCACAAATATGTTCGGATCTTCTTCGAGTCCGGGACCGAGGGCCCGGTCAGGGTCCTCTGGTTGCGGAGATGGGCTGTTGACCTCCCTTATGGCTTTCGGCAGTTCCTGCCGCAAAATGGCAAGGTAAGTACCTACGACAAAGAATGCGGGAAGAATGGGAGTAAGGAGATATAACTCACCTAGCTTGGAGGGTTGTACATGGAGAATCCATCCCGTGGCTTGATGCGGATGAACTCCTCTTCCTCTCCCTTGAACAACTCGGACCGAATTTTTGCTAAAGTAGCAGCATTTTCCGGACCCTTATGCCCGCAACGGGTGGCATCATCTTCCCCGTTAAAACACCACAAGGGGTGCCCTCGATATTGAAGTGGTTGCACTCCCTGCATTATGCATATTGACATAACCTAGATTACTGTCAATCCTGATTGAGCCAACGCTTTAATCCGGTTCATCAGGTAAAGGACTTCTCCGTTGTCTTCCTCATGGGGGCTCCGTGGGCGCCAACTTCGACGTTTCTTCAGAGGAGCATTGTTGAACTCAGGAAGACCCCGCCGAACAGGGTCCGGAAGGGGCACGTCCTCCATATAAAACCATTTCGAAGGCCAGTCTTCGGACGTCTTCTTCGGAGTACCGGACAGGTATCCGGTTTCGGCGATGCGCCATATTTCGGCTCCGCCCACTTGATAAAGTGACCCCTTCTGTGTGCGGGGGACGAGGCAAAATAACCTTTTCCACAGCTTGAAAGGACCCTCGCAGCCCAGGAATAACTCGCAGAGGGTAACATAGCCGGCAATGTGTAATATGGAAGCAGGGGTGAAATTATGTAGTTGGAGGCCGTAAAACTCCAGGAGCCCGCGGAGGAGCGGATGAATTGGAAATCCGAGTCCCCTTAATAAGTAAGGAACAAGGCATACCCGCTCCCTCGTTGAGGGGCTAGGGAAGATCTCCGCTTGCTCCCCGCCATTGTAGGTGGCGAGCCCGGCTCGGACGGGTGACCATATACGCTGGAGGGAGAAATCCCTTGGTCTGCAGTTCGACTAATCAACTGTGTGGGACAGAACACCTCTCCCAATCACCGGGCTTAGGGCTACGGGGGCGGGAGGAGGAGCTGCGGAGGTCGGCCATGCTGGAGTGGATTTTTCCGAAGCGCGCTCCGATGGATTCTCGCTGGGGGAGGATGGTATGGATTGGATCTAAGAATCCCCATCCCTTTAATAGACAATTTATTTATCTGGCTAGGGGGCGAATGTAAAAATGCCCTGGCTCCTCGTATTCATTCGACGCATGGAAGATAGCCCTTATTGCGCACAGAAGCCAAGAAGTCCAACATTTATGGTGTCGTACACTACTTGACAAACATTCAAAATTTGGAGAAGAACCCGCCTTGCAATGCCGAAGACAATACTGCGTGTCAGACTTGACGTCATTGAAGCCTGGTTCGGGGGCTACTGAGGGAGTCCTGGATTAGGGGGTCTCCGGACAGACGGACTATATCCTTTGGCCCGGCTGTTGGACTACAAGATTGAAGACTTCGTCCCGTGTCCGGATGGGACTCTACTTGGCATGGAAGGCAAGCTAGGCAATACGGATATGTATATCTCCTCCTTTGTAACCGACCTTGTGTAACCCTAGCCCCCTCTGGTGTCTATATAAACCGGAGGGTCTTAGTCCGTAGGGCAACAGACAATCATACCATAGGCTAGCTTCTAGGGTTTAGCCTCTCTGATCTCGTGGTAGATTAACTCTTGTAATACTCATATTATCAAGAATAATCAAGCAGGACGTAGGGTTTTACCTCCATCAGGAGAGCCCAAACCTGGGTAAAACATCGTGTCCCCTGCCTCCTGTTACCATCTGCCTTAGACGCATAGTTCGGGACCCCCTACCCGAGATCCGCCGGTTTTGACACCGACACTCTCCTTGCCACAACAGCTCTCACGGGCTGATGCATCAACTTGTGATCATCCGGCCCGACTTTGTGGCGTACATGCCATGTCATCTCCGTCCCAGAGCAACCAGTGGAAAGGCCTACAACTGCTGAAGACGCACCACCGGTTCAGATGCCGGCCGCTGAAGCAGCGGGGGGAGACCCAGCTGCAGCACATGCTTAGCAGACCAACCTGGTGGAACAGACTGCTAAGTAATTTGTAGGTCCAGAACCGACTTCTCATCAGTCCGTCGGTCCGTAGTCGCGTGATCAGCATACCAATGTGTCAGCACTTCCTGCTTAGCAAACCAACATGTTAGCATGTCCTCCTAAACACACCGACAAGTTGGCACCACCTGCGCAGAAACCCAAGATAGCTTCAACACATGGTCAGCAGTCCGATGCCTCTGCTCCTACAGCGCAGCAGTCTGTCATAGCCAAAACTTAAATCATAGAAAATCAACCATAGCTCCAAATGCAAAGATTTATATATGAAAAATGATCAGAAAAATTCAATCTATCCATCTGTAATGGTTTCATGCATGACAAAACAAGTTAACCTTGCTGTTTAAGCAGAATAAGGTAATGCACTAATAAGGCCATGTTTAATGAGCTAACATTTGAATCTTTGATTCAAATGAGTTCATCTCCTTCTGTTTTAGCTTGCATTAGGCCAAGACACTTTCATCTTGCCATGTCATAGCATGCATCATATTTTTGCATATTGCCATGTGTTGATTATGTTCAGTGTGTCTTTCGTGGTAGGTTCTGCCTCCGAGGATAACCCCGAGTATCCGTCTGAAGGGCGGTACCCTACTACCTCTACAACAGGCAAGCAACCCATTGATCATTCCGATACAAACCCATGTTCTCGCTTCTGCTCTTGTTTACTGCATTAAGACAACACGATTCAAACTGATGTGTGCTACGGTAGTTGAACCCTTATCCTCTGCATGACCTGTCATTGCCACAGTAACTAGATGAAACCCACTAGCATGTGTAGGAGTTGATTGAGCCATGTATGTGATTCCTACCTTGCTATGCCTGCTATGCTTAGAGTTGTGTCAGGTCTGGTTCATCTGGGTGATGGGCTAGAGTGAAATGTTTATGTCGGTAATATGAGGGATGTGTTGAACATGTTTTGGTAAAGGTATCGATGAGAGGCCATGTAGGAGTACATGGTGGGTTGTTTCATTGAGACCGTCCATAAGAACTGAGATCTGTATGTGTGATTTAAGATGCAGTTACTACCGTACATTGGGTCCGAAACCAATGGACCCTCTCGGCTTCTTAATCACCCTAGTACTCTGTCCAGGAGTTGCAAATAGTTTCTGGTGTTTGTAGGTTATGTGTTGGTGGCCGTGTGTAGCGCTGACCCTAGGGGTGGGCTATGTTGCGGTAGATACACCGTGGCCGGGTATGCCGGGCGCCCGTTTGGCGTCTCGGGACCCTGTTCACATCGTTCGGGGCCGTATGTGGAAACCTCAGCCGGACTCCCTATGGATGGAACCTGGATAAGCGATAAACCTGGACTAGAGACTTAAGGGTTTAGGTAGGCCGTGGCCGACACCCTCACCGGGCTTCCGCTTGAAGGTTGCCGAGTACATGTCGTGTAAACGGCGGTAAGTGGTGAAAGCGTGTATGAAGAAGTATACCCCTGCAGGGTTAACATCATCTATTCGAATAGTCGCGTCCGCGGTAAAGGACTACTTGGTTGCCTATACAGTTCATAGACAAGTTAATGGATACTACTAAAAGACTCAAGATAAGTGTGAGTACCGAGGATGGCCCTCTCTTAGGATGACGAGAGAGGATCCCTGGTGGAGTATTGTGTTGGTGAGTAGTGGACTCGTGTGAGAAAACTATTTTACTAGTGGAGTTCCGCAGGATAGCTTAGCCAAGAGTCAAAGCTGGCTTGCTGCAATAACCCCACCACCATCTTGAGAATGAGCATGTATAGTAGGTTCTGTTGTAAGACTTGTTGAGTACCTTTGTACTCATGTTTGCTTAATTATTGTTTTCAGACGACAACACCGCCCCCTCTGATGGGTTCTACGTAGACCTTGACGTCGACAAGTGACTAGCCATCCAGGTGGTGATCCTGGCCATGGAGGGCCCTATGTAGATAGACAGGCTTCGAGAAGCCTTCTTTCTTTCTAGTGTCTGTACTCAGACTAGTTGCTTCCGCTTGTGCTTGTATGATTGTATGATTTGAGTGTCGGGTCATGTGACCCCTATCTGTATGAACATGTTATGTATGGCTCTCTGGATCCTTTAAATAAAGTACTTGAGTTGTAGAGTTTTGTTGTGATGCCATGTTGTATGTACTCATATCGGGCATATTGTGTGTATGATTGAAATGCTTGGTATGAGTGGGATCCGACAATCTAGTTGTTTATCCTTGGCAGCCTTTCTTATGGGGAAATGTAGTCTAGTGTTCCTTGAGCCATAGTAGTCCGCTACAGCCCGGTTCACCGGAGTCCTGCTAGCCCAGCACTACTGCTCAGGACACTTGACTGGCCGGCATGTGTTTCTCATCGTTCCTATGTCTGTCCCTTCGGGGAAATGTCACGCGGTGACATCCGGAGTCCTGCCTAGCCTGCTACAGCCCGGGTTCCCCGGAGTCCTGTTAGCCCAGTGCTACAGCCCGGAATCACTCGCTGATGACCGACATGCTCGATGTGATTCATGTATGCCTGTCTCCATAGGTCTGTGCCGCTTTGGGTTCACGACTAGCCATGTCGGCCCGGGTTCTCTGTCATATGGATGCTAGCGACACTATCATATACGTGAGCCAAAAGGCGCAAACGGTCCCGGGCCATGGTAAGGCGACACCCGTGGGATACCGTGCGTGAGGCCGCAAAGTGCTATGAGGTGTTACCAGCTAGATCGATGTGACTTGGAATCGGGGTCCTGACACTATCATATGTTCAATTGCAATTGTTGCGAAATCTGTGATTGTTCTTCTCGTGGACACTATTTGTTCAATTGAATGTTGTGGTGAATTTTCTTTTTGTGTGCCAATTCAAAATGGGATATTTTTGTTTTAACCTGGCAATTGCGATCCACATCGGAAAGCATACGTCAATCATAGCGGAACCATCGGTGATACACATCAGATCGCAAATGATTTGCAGCGCTACTATGTGTGCATTGGGTCTCTGGAACCGTTTGTGATATCGCGTTATCGCACACGAGAAGTGGGAGTAAACCGTGCCCAATGCAAAATACAATCCAAGTTGTAATTTTTTCAGGAAACGTGTGGGATCCCAAACGAAAAGCACACGTCACTCTTGCGGCAACCGTCGGCGATACCCAACAAATCACAAATGGTTTGCAGCACTTGTATGTGTGCGAAGGCGCTCCCGAGCCGTGTGTGCTAGAACATTATCGCAGACGGTAATTGTTGGCAAACATGTGCGATGGAGTCTAGCATGGCAGACGGGTTACGCTGAAAACTCGTGTGCGATGGGGAACAAATCGCACACAGTTCATATGTTGGCCCGTCTGCCTTACATACTGTTTCCCAAATGGTTCATTATGACAGACCATATGGTTTCACTGCATCATTAGAAACGCTTAATCACCGATACCACACATGCAAAATAAATTAGTGTGTGTTGCATCGCACACGATTACATTTTGGAAGGCCTCTGGATCACTGCTCCATATCCCCAACGATTTCTGGGTCGTGTGGGAAGGACACCCTATCTCACACACTCACTTGGGACGGTCCCAAATGCCGTCGCAGAAAGAGGTTAAAAACTATTTGTATAGCACCGAGACGCACCAGTGTATATACTTCTGGCAATCTGACACCGAATGAACTGCTGCATGTCCACCGCTTGTATAACTGCACTATCATAAAGCAAAAGCTTCTCCTCATCCTACGAGCCACCGTGTGCACGTGAGTGAGGGAGAGTTCGTAGTAAGCAAAGTTTCTTCTTGTTTGCGAGTTCACGGGACACATCAAAGTAGTGTAGTATCCAAAAAGGGCGGGCCATGTCCATGGCTACCATCTCGTGCTCCGTGATTCAGTGCGTGCACAACTCACGTTCCATTGAGAAAATAATGTTGTGTACGTGCCATCAAGTAGAATAACTTAATTTATAAATAATGCACCACCGCGTCATGGTCAAACTTTGATTCGTTTATGCGTGGTTCCCATGAACAACTACTACACTCGACAAATTATCACGTAAGCTGCCTCTTCGTACATAAATCAGCTCACCGTGTACCCGTGCGTGAGTATTAGGGAAAGAGGCAAAGAGTACCTACGTCGGTGCCTGCACCTCTTCTCTTCGTGCTCGAATTACTTTCTACGGGTGGTTCGTGCACGAGAAGGAGCCAAAAAATTTATGAAGAACCTGAGCTTCCTAATCACGTGATGCAAGTGCTAACGAAGCCTACGGTTGAAGGAAATGCTCCATGGATGACCTTCCTAGTGAAGGATTTGCTATATGTGCCGAGGACTGTGTATCACATTCTGGCAAAGACCCTCAGTCCGATCAAAGGCCACAATTCCAACACTGAAGAAGTTGTGGGAGTCATGAAGAACTTGTTGTTCCACATCATACATGGCACTCAAATCAGCATTCATGATTTCTTCCTGAGGACTTTGGTCACTGTTGCTCAATCTCCATTAGAATTGAAGCCGTACGCACCATGGATTATAAGATTCATCAGATCCTGGTCTTTAATCCGCTACAAGGCTGATCGTCAGAACCACCTGAGCTATATGCCTGAAGTTGAAATTCTTCAAAGCACACTGTCCACAGTTCCTGGAAAAGGCAGGAGTATTATCTATGAAGGAATTCATACCCTTGATGGACAATTTCATCAACCTATTTCTAGCTCCATAGCTGATCAATCTGCTAGCCAAGAGACTACAATAAAAGCCTCAAGGCCATCGTTTTCACCAGAAGCGCCGCATGTCATGACTGCCCGTGAGCTGCTTATAAGTCTTCATCAGAAACTTGACAAGCATCATTGTCGGCATTCTGGGAACGGGGGTACCCGGAGTTGCCTGCCTGCGGCCCAAGGTGTGGCTCCATCGACGGCCTGGTATGGCTCATCTTCAGCATCAACACCTCAAGACCCTCGCGAGGGGCCGAGCCTCGCGAGGCGGACGAGACCAAGACCTCCGGAAGGAGCGGCATCCTCAGGCTGGCTCCTGAGGAGCGGATATCTATATGCAAGCCTCACCTCGTGAGGTTCAGATGACGTGAGCCATGACGACCAAGGCCAGGCGGGCACCACCGGGCGCAGGACAACAGTTTCCTCTTTGGTGCTACGGAGGCAAGCGCAGGTGCGGAGTCCCAAGGAATCAGCCAAAGGTTTCCATTCCCATGCAGCAAGACCAAGATCGCCAGGACGGCAGGACGGAGGTCATCGCCGAGCCCACCACGGCGTCATGACCAGAAGCTTTGCAGGCAAATACTACTTTTGTTAGGATAAGATGTACTAGTTGTCTCCCTTAGAATTTGGCCATTGTGGGATCCCTTCCCGCCTTCATTTGGGAAGAGGACCAAGGCCACTATAAATATAGCTTAGCCACCACCATAGAGGGGATCAAATCGATTCCATCCCCACCAGCTCACTAGCTCAATAGCACACCTTCCGATGTTGTTCTTCCACTGTACTAGTTCATCCTCAGCCATTTCGAGGCCAATCCACCACAAAGTAGGAGTAGGGTTTTACACCGCAAGGTGGCCGAACCTAGGAAAACTATTGTGTCACATTTCCTTCCTATTCATCGAGCTAGGCCATGAGATTGGTGAGTAGGCAGACTGGGAGGTTGAGTCCTTCGCATGCACCCCAGAGTTCAAATCTATCAAGGGTCCGCGCAGCCCAAAATCCGACATTTGGCGTGCCATGTAGGAGTGCGTCAAAGATCCGCCTCTCTGTCTGTTGCGCTCCACTGCTCGACTCTCATGGCGGGCACTACTCCATCGACCAGACCGACGTGTGTGTTCGGTTGAGGCACGAGCCTCCGAGCATTCACCCCTGCCCTGCGGTGGGTGTAGTGGCCACCTAAGTTCAAGCCGGAGATGCCACCCCGATACGACGGCGCGGCGGACCCAACAGGATTTCTCCGAGGATATGAGGAGGCTGTTTTGGCAACCGACGGCGATGACAAGGTTATGGCAAATTGGCTTCCCATGGCCCTCGCAGGCGCACCGCGCGTCTGGCTTCTCAGCTTGCTAGAGTCTTTAGTGGCCTCCTAGGAGGAGTTGGCCGGCCTTTTCATCGCGCGCTTCGCGGCACTGGCGCCCCATGCCGTCGCAGCCCTACTTGGCAGTTCTAGGGCGCCGCCCTTGGATCGCCAAGTCAAGCAATTCCTTCGCCAGGTCGGTGCCGCCCTCATATAGCAGGGAGCTCATCTGGGCTGGGTGGCACCTAAGGCCGACATCACCTTCGACTCGAGGGACCACCCCTTGACCACCGTGGGCGTCGACATGCTCCCGATGCACTGTACCCCCACCATCTGCAACGTGGCGGTCACAAGGACCCTCATCGACGGTGGAGCCGGCCTCAGTGTGCTTTCTGTGGAAGCATTCGGCTTGCTTCATGTGCCCCATGGCCGGCTCCACCCCACCAGGCCCTTCTATGGATTCGCCAACGGCTCCACCTGCCCCCTGGGGCAGATCCGCCTCCCCATCACCTTCAGCACCCGTGAAAACTACCGCATCGAGCTTATCGACTTCGACATCACCCGCATCGGCCTCTCGTACAACACCATTCTCGGGTACCCGGCCCTGGACAAGTTCATGGCAGCAACTCACCCTGCCTACAATCTCATGAAGAAGCCGGGAAGCAGCGGCGTCCTCACTATGGCAGGGGACACCAAGGATGCGTTGTTGGTCCTCAAGCTCACCTTTATGGCCGCGACGGCCGCACGATCGAGTGAGGAAGGATCCCCGGAGGCTTCAGGGGCTGCGCCAACAAAGAAGACGCAATTGTTCTCTCAAGATCATGCCGAGACAAAGCAGGTGCTGGTTGACGAAGACGGGGCATCGGGCAACACCTTCACCATAGGCGCCGGCCTCCCTCTAGACAAAGAAGAGGCGTTGGTCAGCTTCTTGCGCACGAACAAGGATGTGTTAGCATGGGAGCCCAATGATCTGGTTGGGATCTCGAGGGTAATAATCGAGCATCGCCTGAGGGTATGCCCCAACATGCGCCCGGTGAAATAGAAGGCGCGGCGGCAATCCATAGAGAAGCAGTCATTCATCATCCAAGAGACTCGCAAGTTGCAAGAAGCTGGTGTCATTCGGGAGGTGCGGTACCCAAAATGGCTAGAAAACTGGTTATTGTCCACAAGAAAGGCGGGAAGTAGCGCATGTGCATTGACTTTACCAACCTCAATAAGGCTTGCCCTCAAGACCCCTTCCCGCTTCCATGCATTAATCAGATCGTCGACTCCACCATCGAGTGCGACCTGCTGTGCTTTTTAGACGCCTTCTCGGGTTATCACCAAATCAAGATGGCGGTGCAGGATGTGGAGAAGATGGCCTTTCTGGCCCCATGTGGGGTGCATTGCTACATGTGCATGCCGTTTGGGGTGCGTAATGCTGGAGAAACCTTCCAGTGGCTGATACACGTCGCTCTAGGCCAGCAGCTCGGAAGGAACACCGAGGCCTACATTGATGACATAGTTGTGAAGTCTCGAGAGGCAAGGACCCTTATTGAAGACCTGGAGGAAATATTTGCTAGCCCGCACAAGGTGGATCTCTGACTCAATCCAGAAAAATGTGTGTTTGGCGTCCCCTCCGGCAAGCTGCTGGGCATTCTGGTGTCGCACAGGGGGATCGAGGAACCTGGAGAAGGTCAAGGCAATAGAAAGGATGTGCCTGCCACAAACCCTCAAAGAGATGTAGAAGCTGGCAGGCCGTGTGACGTCGCTCGGGTGCTTCATCTCCAAGCTGGGGGAACATGCCCTCCTGTTCTTCAAGCTGATGAAAAGAAAGGACCATTCGAATGGACTCCAGAGGCTGACGCGGCATTCCAAGACCTCAAGAGGTTACTCGCCAGCCTACCGGTGATGGTAGCACCCCGTCCCCTTGAGCCCTTGGTGCTCTACCTGGCCGCCACGCCTCACTCTGCCAGCATGGCGCTGTTGGCGGTGAGGGAGGAACGCCTGACCAAGGGCTTGCAATGAAGCACCTCACCCCGGATGAGGCATCGCAGTCTCAGGATGGCGCTCCTGAGGCCCCGGCCGCCCCACCAGCCAACAACGCCCCTGGAAGCTCGGCCAATCCTCCCGACGGAATGGATCCTAAAGACGACAAAGCTCCTGAGGTCCCTCAGCCCCAGGAGGGACAATACCCCGTTGACGCTTCCGCCTCCGTCGAGCACCCGGTGTACTTCGTCCGCACGGTGTTATGCGATCCGCGACCATGCTACCCCATGCCGCAAAAACTCTTGCGCATGCTCCTCGTCGCCTCCCGAAAGCTACGTCACTACTTCCAAGGCCAACCCATCAAGGTTGTCTCAGCTTACCCACTAGAGAGGGTCGTCCGGAGCCCCAATGCCGCGGGAAGGGTCGCGTAGTGGAACATAGAGATGTAAGCATTCCAGCTGGAATTCAGCACAACCAGAGTCATTAAGGGCGTGACGCTCGCAAATTTCATGGTAGAATGGACTGACGTCCCCAGCCATGAGGTGTGCAAGGATCATTCTCTCCTACCTGTAGACGAGGCACCAGATGGATGGGTCATGTACTTTGATGGCGTGTTCACGTATCAGGGCGCGGGGGCTGGAGCCATGCTCATCTCGCCCACCCATGACAGGCTCTACTATGCCGTGTGTCTCCAACACATCATGGAGTACGAAGGCCTGATCGCTGGTCTCAAGGCCGCGGCAGCTTTGGGAGTGAGGCTCCTCACCATCAAGGGCGACTTCCACCTCCTCGTCAACTTCTCCAATAGAGCATACAAGCCGAAGGACAAGCACATGGGGGCCTACCTTGAGGCGGTCCGCAAAATCGAGAAACAATTATTGGGCCTGGAATTGCAGCACGTGCCGTGCGGCACGAACAAGGAGGCAGACGACATTGCCAAGAGGGCATCTCGGCGCCTGCCTGAGGAGCCTGGCATCTTTGAGGAGCGGCTCTTCAAACCATCGGCAGCCCCATCCACTGTGGGGCCAACATCGCCCCAGGAGGAGCTCCCCCCAGCACCACTCTTGGGTGCCCCTACTTGCGGCCCGACCTTGGGAGCCCACCTGATCCTTGCACTCGAGCCTCAGGAGGGGTGCTGGTGTCGGTGTCAAAACCGGTGGATCTCGGGTAGGGGATCTCGAACTGTGTGTCTATGGCGGATGGTAACAGGAGGCGGGGGACACAATGTTTACCCAGGTACGGGCCCTCTTGATGGAGGTAATACCGTACTTCCTGCTTGATTGATCTTGATGATATGAGTATTGCAAGAGTTGATCTACCACAAGATCGTAGAGGCTAAACCCTAGAAGCTAGCCTATGATTATGATTGTTGTTCTTGTCCTACGGACTAAACCCTTCGGTTTATATAGACACCGGAGGGGGCTAGGGTTACACATAGTCGGTTACAAGGGAGGAGATCTACATATCCGAATTACCAAGCTTGCCTTCCATGCAAAGGAGAGTCCCACCCGGACACGAGACGAAGTCTTCAATCTTGTATCTTCATAGCCCAACAGTCCAGCCAAAGGATATAGTCCAGTTGTCTGAGGACGCCCTAATCCAGGACTCCCTCAGCTAGACTGAGGAGATCAAGGCATACCTGCTTTGAGGCACCTTGCCATAGAAGGAGGAAGACGCAGAGCGGGTAGGTCGCCAAGCCACCGCGTACTGCATGCGGACTGTGAGCTCTATCAAAAATGGCTGAACGACGTCTCTCTGTGGTGCATCTCCAGGGAGCAGGGACGCGGGCTGCTGGCCGACATACATGGAGAGGACTGCGGGCATCATTCTTCATCGCGCACGCTCGTGGGAAAGGTGTTCCATAGTGGATTCTACTAGCCCACGGTGCTCGATGATGCCACCGAGCTCGTAAGATCCTATGAAGCCCGCCAATTCCATGCCAAGCAGATCCACCAGCCCGCTCAGGGTCTCTAGACCATCCCACTTTCATGGCCGTTTTGCGGGTTGGGGCTGGACATCCTGGGCCTGTTCCCTCGAGCGCCCGGGGGCTATTGCTACCTCTACATCACCGTCGACAAGTTCACCATGTGGGCAGAAGTAGAGGCCGTCCGCACCATCCCAGCCGGCTCGGCTATATCCTACGCCTTAGTTGCACACCCCAGGAGCAATGGCTAGGCCGAGCACGCCAATGCGGAGGTCCTGAGGGGCCTCAAGGAAAGAACCTTCAAGAAGAAGCTCGAGGCCTACGACAGGGGCTGGCTCAACGAGCTCCAGTCCGTCCTGTGGTCCATTCACACCACCGCGACCAAGCCGACGGGCGAAACTCCCACTACTGCAGGATGCTGCTAACGCGACACTATGATCAGAGACCCTTTGACAAAACTGTCTGCGATGCCATAATCGCAAATGGTGGTGTAAAATAACCATCAAAAAAGGTGCAAAATGTTTGTGATGGAGGACGCATCAAACACGGTTCAGATTTTAGTTGCGTGTGCGATGTAGGGCACACAGCTAACCCACTCGAACTGTTTGCGATGAGGCAGAACAACAAAAACAGGCAGCCATATCAATGTGTGTGCGATATACGACATACAGTTCGCTCCGATGAATCATTTGCTATTAGGGAGTGCAACATAAACGGCTAGCCAGATCAAGGTGTGTGAGATATAGGGCATACGGTTCACTCGGAAGAACTATTTTCGATTAGTGAACGCAACATAAACGGTTCAACTTAACAAGATGTGTGTGATACGTGGCAAACAGGCGACTCAGATGAACTGTTTGCAATGAGAATTTACAACACACACGGTTAATATAGTTAGTTCGTGTGCGATTTTGTCTGTACAAAAAACTTTGAAAAATGCAAACTAGTTGCTTGCGATGGCTAGGAGTATCGCACACGATGCGTCTACAAGTACTCGTGTGCGATGATTAGTAAGTTACACATGCATTTCCTTATGTTAACACTTGTGTGATAAATAACACGTGGAACCGGATACGGTATTCGGGTTGTGTGTGTGATCCACTTAGTCTCCCCGCGCTCCACATGGGTGAATTGTAAAATCCACACCTATTCCCTCACTGGTTTCCCGCCACCAGCTAACGGCTTGCTGCATATAACCCAGGCAGCAATGCACCACCGTGACACTCTGCGAAGATCTAGTCCTCACCCATCTACCATTAGTTATTCCAAGCATGCCAGGAAACGACCAAAGCTTCAACGTCAACGCCTACCTGCGTTACATCTTCAGCAAGGAGAACAAGTTGGAGCAGGTCGGGGAGCAAGAGCTTCATCGGCCGGTGTAGGCAGCATGGCCCATCGGCAGCGATATTGGCGTCATAGTCCTTGGGAGCACAATCGACATATTGTAGAGGAGGTGTGATGAGCAGTTTGCCATCCGCCGTGCAAAAGATCCACAGCTGCTCTATGTGGCAATTTAAATTATTATTTGTGCCATTGTAAATTTGTCGTCGTATTATCCATTGCCATTTTATTTGTTGTCATATTGTTCGTTCCCCTATGTGGAAATTTAAATTAGGGCGGAATACGAGTTGAAAATAAGAACAAAGAAAATGCTGCCATGGGATCACAAGCAAACACCCTCCATCCAGGTGCTTTAATCAACCCATTAATGGAGAAGTTGTGAGCGAGGCGGGCGGCGGCTGGTGCATTGAGGTCAAAGAGCTCGCTTCCCGGTGAGCATGGGCGGCCTTGCTGCTCGCACATGTCCCGTCGAGCCTGCGAGGTGGACAAGATGCATGCGTCCCGTCGAGCCTGCGTGGCGGACTGCTCGCACGCCTCCCGTCGAGCTAGCACGGCGGACTTCTCGCGCTCGTCCTATCTAATCAAACAGCTACACGCATGCCACCGAGTATGGTTAAATTTTGACACGGTTAATATAATACAACCGTTTGCGATATTAATGTGTCAGCTTTTTGTTACAAAAAGCACTTCATTGGCTACTAATGTGTGCGCCTTTTCTCAAACTGGACGATTTTTTTACCACGGCATATACGTGCCATGTCATGAAACCATGCCAAGTTTCATGTTTTTTGGGTGACTTTTTGACTTACTAGTATTTAAAAACCGAGATTCTCATTGTTTCAGGACGACGGCAAGTTTGTAATTCATTCTCATTCCTTAAATGAGACCTAAACATGCACCCAATGACACATGTATGATTTCCCACCCATTTTGCTTCACTGGAGCATGTGGTTGTAGTTCAAATTTGAATTATGGACTACATTAAATGCATAGAAAACTTAGTAATTACTAATTAGTAATATATATATATATATAGGCCAAACGAACCCTGAACAGTTTCAAATTTCAACTCGACACTCCTGTTATTCTATGTTGCCTGTAGAAATCAAAGTTCAAGGCGAGAAGAGGCATCGATTATCGTTTCGCCCACAAGAGGGGCATGTTTCCCTATGATACGACTCCAACGTATCTATAATTTTTGATTGTTCCATGCTATTATATTATCCATCTAGGATGTTTTATATGCATTTATATCATATTTTATATGATTTTAGGGACTAACCTATTAACCTAGAGCCCAGTGCCAGTTTTTGTTTTTATCTTGTTTTTAAGTATAGCAGAAAAGGAAAATCCAACGGAGTCCAATTGACTTGAAATTTCACGGAGATTGTTTTTGGACCAGAAGAAGCCCATAGAGTATCAGAGATGGGCAGAAGAGTCCTGAGGCACCCACGAGGGTGGGGGCGCGCCCTACCCCCTGGGTGCGCCCCCTATCTCGTGGCCGCCTCTGGGACCCCCTGACTTGTTCCCGGCTCCAACACCTTTTATATATACCCAAACTTCTAGAACATAACCTAGATCAGGAGTTCCGCCGCCGCAAGCCTCTGTAGCCACCGAAACCCAATCTAGACTCGTCCCGACACCCTGCCGTAGGGGGGGATCCCTCTCCGATGGCCATCTTCATCATCCCGGCACTCTCCATGACGAGGAGTGAGTAGTCCACCCTCGGGGATGAGGGTATGTACCAGTAGCTATGTGTTTGATCTCTCTCACTCTCTCGTGATGAGGACATGACTACCTTGGATACGACCAAAAATATTGCATACATGCATATTTGTTAGGTTATTTCTAATGCAAACTATTCAATAATCTATTTATGTTATCCAGAACAAAAATACTTCACACACTTTCGTGTTTTTTCTAATTGCAGGTGTATGGGACATTTGTACAATCCACATATGAAGATAAGGGAAAAGGAGAAGTTTAGGTTCTGTTCAAAAAGTCCTCTCACGTCACTTTTGGGCCAAGAGAAGATAGAGTCCATGTCTCTCACGTTCTGGATTTAGATTCGGACTGCACAGACATACCTGACTCAAAACGGCAACAACTTTTTCATACGGACTCCGAATTGGGTGATTCTTTTTTTTTGTTGGAAATTAGATTTCGTGCTCTTTCCAACCCAATTGGATTCACCTTCAAATTCGTCCGAAGCGTTGAGTTATGGACGAAACAATCTGATGTTGCAGCAGAATCCGAGTCAAACTATAAGCCCAAAGGTGTTGCATCACCTCCACTTGGGCCCATGAGCCTTGTACGACCTAGGGTTAGTTTTAGGCTTCCTTGGGACGTCCTCCCACCTCCTTGGCCGCCACCCCTTGCTCCTATATAAGTAGATCCATCTAGTAGCTTTTTCTTTGGGTTTTATTTAGTTAAAAGTTAGCCATCGCTGCAACTTCGTGTACTTCATTTGTGTCCAACGCCCAGACCAAGACCGCTTATGAAACCCCACTTTTATCAATACTTCATCTATATTCGCAATATTCAGATTGCTTAATCATATTCTTGCTTGTTCTTTGATTGCTTGCAGGAATAGACCTTCGTGGTCAGGTTGATCGTGCTTTGGTGTGGTCAATAACCTCTCGGAGTTGGTTTAACGATTGCTAAGGTGCAACGTCATGCACGTTCGTAGTCGGATCGTCAAAGTCGTCTCCACCAAATCGATAGTTATCATCTCATCGAAAGATTGGGACACCCTCGCCTCTATCAAGTGGTATCAGTTTTCAGGTTGCTCGGTGAGAATTTCCAGTTTCCCCTAGATTAGATTTATTTTCTTACCTATTGTGCAAGAAAAAGCCACAAAAAAGTTAGATCTATTCTTCCTTTTGTCCAAGCCAGTCTGATCCTTTGCAATTTTCTTTTCATTGTTTGCATTATTGAATTATCGGTTGCATCGTCATGTCGAGTTGCTGGTCTTAGTGTCTAGTTCGTTTAGAGTTTCGAGTTCTGTTCACATTAGTCACATCGTCGCTGCATCGTTATCCCTTCTGCTGTCCTCCACACCATCCAGCAATTTCCACCACGTGCTACCCATAGTTCATTGTCACAATCATAGTTGAGGTCGTTCACATCTTTGCTTGATCCAATCTGCATCCTATCTAGTTTGTCTTGGAAAGAGGGAGAGAAAAAAAGAGAGAGAAAAAGAAAAGAAGCCAGAGAAAAAAAGAGATAAAGAAAAAGAAAAAAGTGTGAGGAAAAAAAGAGAGAAGAAAAAAAAACAAAATCCGGATCTATCTAGAGTCAATCTCGTAGTTGAATTCTGTTTTGTGCATTGTTCAGTAAAACATGCATAACTTCCTCATACGAATTCCGATTTGGCTCTGCGAGTACTCAAATAAAAGTTAGCGACGAGCCACATCTAAATAGTTGCAGAAGCTATTTCAATATTTGGCACCTCAAAATCGGCTTCTAAATAGGTCTTTTTGCCCTCCGAAGTTCATGAACACAGCTTATTCCAGTTTTTCACGCCAGTTTTAGAATTTTTTGACTCCTTATATCAACTCGGAATTGAGTGATTCCTTTTGTGTTTGAAAGCATGAGGCAATATCATTCTTGAAAAAAAAGTAATCAGAAAATTGGCTCAAACTTTTCCAGAGGAAAGTTGGAGAGAGAGAGTTGTTGTATCTCCTGCTTGGCAGTTGTTTTTCATCATTATCTTTACTGCCGTTGTGATCTTCACTTATATCTTGCTGTCCAGAGCTACTTAGTATCCTTCATTGATGCTATTTGTGCTACATCGTGACCTCATTAGTGTTCTAGGCTCGCGTCTCGAGTCCGGTCTAGCCTAGGACCAGCATAGTACCGTCGTTGAACGTTTATTCAACATTGCATCTTTGAATCGATTATTGCTAATCTTTTGCTACCATATATAGCCAACCTAGCTCCACATATTTCTACACTGTGTAAACGTACGTTCCCCTGGCAATCGCTTTACACAATCTTCAGAGTTATTTGACACCGCTGGTTGCCTGTCACCACCTGCTGCTTGGTAAGAACTTGTAAGATATTGATATTTGCTTTACTGTGAGCACTTTACCACCACACCCTAGTAGTTCATAGGAACATTATTCTTGAATTCTGTTTCTTGTTTCTACTAATCATGTCAGGTTCCGAAGATAGAAGTTCTTGGACGACGAACACATCTTCACCATCACGAGAGTTGGGACAACACACACAAGCACATGGTCAAGTTATCTTTTTACCGTCATTTGAGGGTAGATTTAATCCTACTACTTATCTAGCTTGGGAGCTTGAAGTACAACAAGTTTTTCATCACCATGACTTTTTTGAACTTGAGCGAGTACGAGCAGCCACTAGAGCATTTACTGGTTTTGCTTCTGTTTGGTGGAGTGTACATTGTAAGAAAAACATTGATAACCAACCCACAACTTGGAAAGTTTTGAAAGCTGTAATGAGAAAACATTTTTCCCCTCCTTACTATCATCGTGAATTGCTTCGCAAATTTGAACAATATAAACAAGGCAAAAACACTGTTGATGCTTACTACCAAGAGTTCAAATCTTATATGCATCATTGTGGCATAGAAGAATCTAAGAATGATACAATGAATAGATTTTTTTGGTGGTTTGAACCATGATATTCAGGCAAGATTTCAGTATATTCCTTGTTGCATTACTGGTATGTATGTTCGTGCTTGTACCTTTGAGAGACAGATACAGGAGGATGCATTAGGTGACTACAACAACTACTATTCCAGTTCATGCTCACCACCGTCGGTTGGTTCCTCCACCGTTGCACCTCAGATTGTGAGCGCGGCATCATCTCAAGAGTATGGTACATTGTCAACGTCCGTGCCTACATTAGCTACATCTTTGCGACAAGGTAATAGTAAAGGTATTGATGATATAACTTGACATGAGAATGATGCATGCCTAGTTAACTTGAATGCGTCATGTATTGAGTTACCTGTTGATTTGAGCACACCACCTATTTTAGAGAAACTTGTTACTGTGATGAATGCGTCATGTGATCAAACAACTGAAATATCAACAATTTTGAGTGCACCCATTGAATTAACTGTTGATGCAAAAGAACCAATGTTTAATCATTTTGATATGACCTCCAATCTTGGTGATGATTCTGTGTTCAATGACTTATTGCATGTTTGCTTATGTAAGCATGTTGTAGCATGTAAATTTGATGCAAGTAATGTTTATTCACCAAAGTTGGGATGGTTTAATGATGAACATTGCCAATCTTTTGAAATGAATAAGGGCTTCACTTATATGTGCAAACTGAGTTGCAATATTTTCATGCCTTCTACTTCTTGTGATAATTTTTTGGCTTTAGATTTTATGAACTATGAAAGTTACTCATGTATACATGTGTCATATGTGCAAAAATTAAGGGAAGTTAAAATGGATGACATATACATATACAACATGTACACCTTGTCTCTTTTGTTAGCCACATTTCAGATTAAGCAACGCTGAGGACGGTTTTGTTTTCAAAAAGGGGAGGATGATGAGGACATGACTACCTTGGATACGACCAAAAATATTGCATACATGCATATTTGTCAGGTGATTTCTAATGCAAACTATTCAATAATATATTTATGTTATCCAGAATAAAAAATACTTCACACACTTTTGTGTCTTGTCTAATTGCAGGTGTATGGGACATTTATACAATCCACATATGAAGATAAGGGAAAAGGAGAAGTTTAGGTTCTATTCAAAAAGTCCTCTCACGTCACTTTTGGGCCAAGAGAAGATAGAGTGCAAGTCTCTCACGTTCTGGATTCATATTCGGACTGCACAGACATACCTGACTCAAAACGGCAACAACTTTTTCATACGGACTCTGAATTGGGTGATTCTTTTTTTGTTGGAAACTAGATTTCGTGCTCTTTCCAACCCAATTGGATTCACCTTCAAATCCGTCCGAAGCATTGAGTTATGGACGAAACAATCTAACATTGCAGCAGAATCCGAGTGAAACTACAAGCCCAAAGGTGTTGCATCACCTCCACTTGGGCCCATGACCCTTGTATGACCTAAGGTTAGTTTTAGGCTGCCTTGGGACGTCCTCACACCTCCTTGGCCGCCACCCCTTGCTCCTATATAAGTAGATCCATCTAGTAGCTTTTTCCTTGGATTTTATTTAGTTAAAGGTTAGCCATCGCTGCAACTTCGTGTACTTCGTTTGTGTCCAACGACCAGACCAAGACCGCTTATGAATCCCCACTTTTATCAATACTTCATCCATATTCGCAATATTCAGATTGCTTAATCATATTCTTGCTTGTTCTTCGATTGCTTGCAGGAATAGACCTTCGTGGTCAGGTTGATCGTGCTCTGGTGTGGTCAATAACCTCTCAAAGTTGGTTTAACGATTGCTAAGGCGCAACGTTATGCACGTTCGTAGTCGGATCGTCAAAGTCGTCTCCACCAAATCGATAGTTATAATCTCATCGAACGATCGGGACACCCTCGCCTCTATCATCTCGTGTTCTTGATTCGGCATGATCTTGATGTACGGCGAGCTTTGCTATTATAGTTGGATCTTATGATGTTTCTCCCCCTCTACTCTCTTGTGATGGATTGACTTTTCCTTTTGAAGTTATCTTATTGGATTGAGTCTTTAAGGATTTAAGAACACTTGATGTATGTCTTGCATGTGCTTATGTGTGGTGACAATGGGATATTCACTTGATCTACTTGATGTACGTTTTGGTGATCAACTTGCGGGTTCCGTGACCTCGTGAACTTGTGCATAGGGTTGGCACATGTTTTCGTCTTGACTCTCCGGTAGAAACTTTGGGGCACTCTTTGAAGTTCTTTGTGTTGGTTGAATAGATGAATCTGAGATTGTGTGATGCATATCATATAATCACACCCACGGATACTTGGGTGACATTGGAGTATCGACATTAGGGTTTTGGTTGATTTGTATCTTAAGGTGTTATTCTAGTATGAACTCTAGGATAGATTGAATGGAAAGAATAGCTTCGTGTTATTTTACTATGGACTCTTCAATAGATCGATCAGAAAGGATAACTTTGAGGTGGTTTGTACCCTACAATAATCTCTTCATTTGTTCTCCGCTATTAGTGACTTTGGAGTGACTCATTGTTTCATGTTGAGGGATAGTTATATGATCCAATTATGTTAATATTGCTGAGAGAACTTGCACTAGTGAAAGTATGAACCCTAGGACTTGTTTCAACACATTGCAATACCGTTTTCCCTCACTTTTATCATTATTTACCTTGCTGTTTTTATATTTTCAGATTACAAAAACCTATATCTACCATCCATATTGCACTTGTATCACCATCTCTTCGCCGAACAAGTGCACCTATACAATTTACCATTGTGTTGTGTGTGTTGGGGACACAAGAGACTCTTTGTTATTTGGTTGCAGGGTTGTTTGAGAGAGACCATCTTCATCCTACGCCTCCTACGGATTGATAAACCTTAGTGAAGGAAATATGCCCTAGAGGCAATAATAAAGTTATTATTTATTTCCTTATTTCATGATAAATGTTTATTATTCATGCTAGAATTGTATTAACCGGAAACATAATACATGTGTGAATACATAGACAAACAGAGTGTCACTAGTATGCCTCTACTTGACTAGCTCGTTAATCAAAGATGGTTATGTTTCCTAACCATAGACAAAGAGTTGTTATTTGATTAACGGGATCACATCATTAAGAGAATGATGTGATTGACTTGACCCATTCCGTTAGCTTAGCACTCGATCGTTTAGTATGTTGCTATTGCTTTCTTCATGACTTATACATGTTCCTATGACTATGAGATTATGCAACTCCCGTTTACCGGAGGAACACTTTGTGTGCTACCAAACGTCACAACGTAACTGGGTGATTATAAAGGAGCTCTACAGGTGTCTCCAAAGGTACATGTTGGGTTGGCGTATTTCGAGATTAGGATTTGTCACTCCGATTGTCGGAGAGGTATCTCTGGGCCCTCTCGGTAATGCACATCATCTAAGCCTTGCAAGCATTGCAACTAATGAGTTAGTTGCGAGATGATGTATTACGGAACGAGTAAAGAGACTTGCCGGTAACGAGGTTGAACTAGGTATTGAGATACCGACGATTGAATCTCGGGCAAGTAACATACCGATGACAAAGGGAACAACGTATGTTGTTATGCGGTCTGACCGATAAAGATCTTCATAGAATATGTAGGAGCCAATATGAGCATCCAGGTTCCGCTATTGGTTATTGACCGGAGACGTGTCTCGGTCATGTCTACATTGTTCTCGAACCCATAGGGTCCGCACGCTTAAGGTTTTGATGATAGGTATATTATGAGTTTATGAGTTTTCATGTACCGAAGGAGTTCGGAGTCCCGGATGAGATCGGGGACATGACGAGAAGTCTCGAAATGGTCGAGACATAAAGCTCGATTTATTGGACGACTATATTCAGACATCGGAAAGGTTACGAGTGATTCGGGTATTTTCGGAGGTACCAGGGAGTTACGGGAATACGAGGAAGAAGCAATGGGCCTTAATGGGCCTTAGTGGGAAGGACCAGGAGGTGGCGCGCGCCCCTCCCAAGCCCAGTCCGAATTGGACAAGGGATTTGGGGCACGGCCCCTCTCTCCCTTCCTTCCCCTCTTCCCCCCTTTTCCCCCCTTCTCCTAGTTGGACTAGGAAAGGTGGAAACCTACTCCAACTAGGAGTAGAAATCCTACTCCTCCTTGGCGCGCCCACAAGGGCCGGCCGGCCTCCCCCTTGCTCCTTTATATACGGGGGCAGGGGGCACCCCATAGACACAAGTTGATCCACGTGATCATATTCTTAGCCGTGTGCGGTGCCCCCTTCCACCATAATCCTCGATAATACTGTAGCGGTGCTTAGGCAAAGCCCTGCGACGGTAGAACATCAAGATCGTCACCACGCCGTCGTGCTGACGGAACTCTTCCCCGACACTTTGCTGGATCGGAGTCCGGGGATCGTCATCGAGCTGAACATGTGCTAAAACTCGGAGGTGCCGTAGTTTCGGTGCTTGATCGGTCGGGCCGTGAAGATGTACGACTACATCAACCGCGTTGTGCTAACGCTTCCGCTGTCGGTCTACAAGGGTATGTAGATCACAATCTCCCTCTCGTTGCTATGCATCACCATGATCTTGTGTGTGCGTAGGAATTTTTTTGAAATTACTACGTTCCCCAACAGTGGCATCCGAGCCTAAGTTTTTGTGTTGATGTTATATGCATGAGTAGAACACAAGTGAGTTGTGGGCGATATAAGTCATACTGCTTACCAGCATGTCATACTTTGGTTCGGTGGTATTGTTGGACGAAGCAGCCCGGACCGACATTACGCGTACGCTTACGCGAGACCGGTTCTCCCGACGTGCTTTGCACAAAGGTGGCTAGCGGGTGACAGTTTCTCCAACTTTAGTTGAACCGAGTGTGGCTACGCCCGGTCCTTGCGAAGGTTAAAACGCACCAACTTGACAAACTATCGTTGTGGTTTTGATGCGTAGGTAAGATTGGTTCTTGCTTAAACCCGTAGCGGCCACGTAAAACTTGCAACAACAAAGTAGAGGACGTCTAACTTGTTTTTGCAGGGTATGTTGTGATGTGATATGGTCAAGACATGATGCTAAATTTTATTGTATGAGATGATCCTGTTTTGTAACCAAGTTATCGGCAACTGGCAGGAGCCATATGGTTGTCGCTTTATTGTATGCAATGCAATCGCGATGTAATGCTTTACTTTATCACTAAGCGGTAGCGATAGTCGTGGAAGCATAAGATTGGCGAGACGACAACGATGCTACGATGGTGATCAAGGTGTCGCGCCGGTGATGATGGTGATCACGATGGTGCTTCGAAGATGGAGATCACAAGCACAAGATGATGATGGCCATATCATATCACTTATATTGATTGCATGTGATGTTTATATTTTATGCATCTTATCTTGCTTTGATTGACGGTAGCATTATAAGATGATCTCTCACTAATTATCAAGAAGTGTTCTCCCTGAGTATGCACCATTGCGGAAGTTCTTCGTGCTGAGACACCACGTGATGATCGGGTGTGATAGGCTCTACGTTCAAATACAACGGCTGCAAAACAGTTGCACACACGGAATACTCAGGTTATACTTGACGAGCCAAGCATATACAGATATGGCCTCGGAACACAGAGACCGAAAGGTCGAGCGTGAATCATATAGTAGATATGATCAACATAGTGATGTTCACCAATGAAACTACTCCATCTCACGTGATGATCGGACATGGTTTAGTTGATTTGGATCACGTGATCACTTAGAGGATTAGATGGATGTCTATCTAAGTGGGAGTTCTTAAGTAATATGATTAATTGAACTTAAATTTATCATGAACTTAGTCCTGGAAGTATTTTGCAAATCATGTTGTAGATCAATAGCTCGCATTGTTGCTTCCCTGTGTTTATTTTGATATGTTCCTAGAGAAAATTGTGTTGAAAGATGTTAGTAGCAATGATGCGGATTGGATCCGTGATCTGAGGTTTATCCTCATTGCTGCACAGAAGAATTATGTCCTTGATGCACCGCTAGGTGACAGACCTATTGCAGGAGCAGATGCAGACGTTATGAACGTTTGGCTAGCTCAATATGATGAATACTTAATAGTTTAGTGCACCATGCTTAACGGCTTAGAATCGGGACTTCAAAAGACGTTTTGAACGTCATAGACCATATGAGATGTTCCAGGAGTTGAAGTTAATATTTCAAGCAAATACCCGAGTTGAGAGATATGAAGTCTCCAACAAGTTCTATAGCCAAAAGATGGAGGAGAATCGCTCAACTAGTGAGCATGTGCTCAGATTGTCTGGGTACTACAATTGCTTGAATCAAGTGGGAGTGAATCTTCCAGATAAGATAGTGATTGACAGAATTCTCTAGTCACCATCACCAAGTTAGTAGAACTTCGTGATGAACTATAGTATGCAAGGGATGACGAAAACGACTCCCGAGCTTTTCATGATGATGAAATCGATGAAGGTAGAAATCAAGAAAGAGCATCAAGTGTTGATGGTAGACAAGACCACTAGTGATGAGGACATCAATACAATTGTTACACCCACAGCCCCTGCTGCTATACATACTGGACCAATTACTAGAGCTCGTGCACGCCAACTAAATTACCAGGTACTTTCGTTTCTTGGTAATGATTCTAATGTTCATGAGAATATGATGCTGCCTAAATTGGATACATTTGTTTTGCTTACAAATGAAGGGCCTAGCTTGGAGAAGGATGAACATTGGAGCAAGAACAAGCCTGGAGATGATGGCATGCGCAAGGGAAACAAGAACGGAGTTACAAGTGATGATTTCAGGACTTTGAAGCCACCATAATGGGTGCATGAAGCCTTGGACGAAATATACAAGATGCCACTTCATAAATTTCGTCCCGAGGCTATTTTAGGTGCTGCGTCACCTTATTATTGGGCCAGGCCCATGTAATTTCGAAATACATAAGTATAGGCTATTTTTAGAGTCCGTATGTGTGGGGAAACAAGAGATAGGGTTGATTTCGGACCCCTCCATCAAGGGCCACGAAATTCCCCCCTCTTCCTCCATATATACAGCCCTTAGGGCATCGTTTAGACTTTGGGTTTTGTTTAGATTAAAAGTTCACCATAGCTGCAACTTCGCGTACTTCGTTTGTGTTCAACGACCAGACAAAGGCGTCACAGAACCCCACCTTGATCAATAAAGCTTTCATCTTATATTCGCAATATCCAGATTGCAATCTTAGTTTCTTGCTTGTTCTTCGTTTGCTCGCAGGAAACAGACCCTCGTGGTCAGGTTGATCGTGCTCCGGCGTGGTCAATAACCTCTCGGAGTTGGTTTAGCGATTGCTAAGGCGCGACGTCCTCGCACGTTTGTAGTCGGATCATCAAAGTCGACTTCCACCAAAGCGATATCCATCATCTCATCGAAAGACGAGACACCTTTGCCTCTATCAAGTGGTATCAGATTTCCAGGTTGCTCGGTGAGATTTTACAGTTTTTCGTAGTTTAGATCGAGTCTGTTCTTCATACCTACAGTCCATGAAAAAGCCACAAAAAAATTAGGGTTAGTTCATCATATCCGAACCAATCTGAGCCTTTGCATAATCTTTTTAGGGTTTTGCTTTGTTGAATTTGCGGTTGCATCGTCGTGTCTAGTTGCTGGTCTTAGAGTCTAGTCTTTTAGAGTTTCGAGTTCTGGTCATAAGTTGTCACGCCGCCGCCGCACCATCATCATCGCCCCTGCCATCTCCCACCACCGCTTATCCGCCACCGCTCCGAATCCGTATCCATATACCACCACCGATTCATATACCACCACCGATTCATATCCATATCCATATACTACCACCGCTACCACCACCGCTGCCATATACCACCACCATATATCCACCACCAATCCGAGTTCCTTGCATATTAGGTTTGTTTTCGAGATCCATCTAGATTCCGATTCGTGTTTCCTTGCCGGAGTAGGTTTCGGAAAAAAAAAGAGTCGGGTAGCCACGCTCCGTTTAGGCCCAAAATTTTTCGAAAACGCATTTTTCGAAAAAAAATCTGGCTATCCTATTTTTAGGTGTTTCTGAGTGTTTTGAGACAGGTGCCATTATAGGAAGTTTTTTTTGACCTGTTTCGAGTTTTTGGGTCCGGGCAGTCGAAAAAAAATTCGAAAAAAAAAATTTCGTGCCCATCCTGTCAGTTTGACCTAGGAAGAGTTTTGAGACACTCGCCATTATAGTGATTTTTCGCAACAAAAAAAAAACAGCGCAAAAAAAAGAGCGAAAAAAAAAATTCCAGAGTGTGCTTTTCCCTTGTTTACGTGTTGCGCCGTGATTTTGTTGGTGTTCTAGGCTCGCGTCTCTAGCACAGTCTAGCCTAGGACCAGCACAGTACCGTCGTTGAGCGTTTATTCAACTTTGCATCTCTGAATTGATTATTGCTGACCCTTTTTGCTACCATACTATAAGCCTTCCCAGCTCCACATACATCTACGTCGTGTGTTTGACTCTCCCTGGTAATCGCTCTATCCAGGCTTTGAGAGTTTTTGACCACAACGGTTGCCGATCACCGCCTGCTGCTGGGTAAGAACTGGTAAGAATTTGAGATTTGCTTGACGGATTTGTGATACACCACCACCACTTCTTAGTAGTCTGTAGGATCATATTCTTGTGTGTTTCTATTGCTGCTAACCATGCCAGGATCACAAGCCGACGAGATTGACTGGGAGAACTTATCGAACAAGGAGCTTCATGATAAGTTTCAGCAAATGATGACTGAACAGGTACAAGATGTGCTGAACAATTTTGAAGAGGCCATGGAGAAGATCACTGGCCTTGAGAAGACGTTCGACACAAAGCTCGATAACAGATTTAATGAACTGCTTGCGCGTCTTCCACCACCGGCTGCACCTGTCGCACCTCTACAACAACAACAACTACGCCCCCTTCCGAATCAGTATGGACGAGCACAGCGTGTTCCTATTGTGCCAGGACAAAATTCTGGTGCCGCTGTTACTGCTGGTGGTGTTTCTTTGGCTCCTGCTACTGCTCCTGCTGGTACCCAGGAGGAGGATGAGTATGCGGGCGATTATGAGGATGAGGTTGATCAAAATCAGATCTACGAGCAGCCACCAGCACCACCACCAGCAGGTCGACCTCAGGTACATATTCGTAATGGTAGGCCTGCACCACCACCTCAGGTACGAGATGATGTCCATATTCCTAAACTGAAATTGAATATTCCACCATTTGAGGGTAGATATGTTCCTGATATATATCTTACTTGGGAGTTAGAAACTGAACAACGATTTACATGTTTACAATATCCTGAGGAGAGACGAGTTGCTGCTGCTGTTTGTGCTTTCACTAGTTTTGCATGTGTATGGTGGTCTGAACATTGTAGATTATATCCTATTCCAACTACTTGGGCTGCTTTCAAAACTGCTATGCGTACGCGTTGGGTTCCACCATATTATCAACGTGAATTGCTTCAAAAATTGCAGCGTTTAAGACAAGGAAAAAATTCTGTAGAAGAATATTATCAGGAATTACAAACTGGCATGATTCGATGTGGTATTGTTGAGGAGAATGAAGCTATGCTTGCACGTTTTCTGGGTGGATTAAATAGAGAGATTCAGACCATTCTAGACTATAAGGAGTATACTAATATCACTCGTTTATTCCATCTTGCTTGTAAAGCTGAACGTGAAGTGCAGGATCGACAAGCATTGGCGCGAACTAACTTTTCTGCAGGCCGACCTTCCTCATGGACGCCGCATGCATCTTCTAGTTCAACTGCACCAGCACCTCAATCAGGTGCCTCCTACAGTCGTGATACAAGAAAACAGGAACAACCACCATTATCTGCCAAGAGCGCACCTGCGGGGCCTGCACAGCGTTCTTCTTCTTCCATGGCATCAACAGGGCACACAAGTGATATTATTTGTCGTCGTTGTAAGCGAGGAGGTCATTATGCGAGGGAATGCAAATCTCCGCGTGTGATGATTGCTACCGCGGATGGTGGATATGAGTCCGCTAGTGACTATGATGAGGAGACATTGGCTCTTATTACACGTGAAGAACATGGTGGAGATGATTCTGATCATGAGACGCAATACATGGCTCCTGAAGACGCTGACAGGTATGAATGTTTAGTTGCTCAACGTGTTTTGAGTGTGCAGGTCACACAAGTTGAGCAAAATCAGAGGCACAATTTGTTCCATACCAAGGGAGTTGTGAAGGAACGTTCTGTGCGCGTCATAATAGACGGAGGGAGCTGCAACAACTTGGCTAGCATGGAGATGGTGGAGAAGCTTTCTCTCACCACAAGACCACATCCACATCCTTACTACATCCAATGGTTCAACAACAGCGGCAAGGTTAAGGTAACACGTACTGTTCGTGTGCATTTTAGTATCTCTACATATGCTGATTATGTTGATTGTGATGTGGTACCTATGCAAGCATGTTCCTTATTACTTGGTAGACCATGGCAATTTGATAAAAATTCTGTACACCATGGTAGAAACAATCACTATACTCTTGTTCATAAGGATAAAAATATTACTTTGCTTCCTATGACTCCTGATTCCATTTTGAAAGATGATATTAATAGAGCTAATAAAGCACAACAGGAGAAGAATAAGAGTGAAAATCAGATTGTGGCAAAAGAATTTGAGCAACAAATGAAGCCTAATAATAAACCTTCTAGTGTTGCTTCTGAAATTAAATTGAAAAGTGCATGTTTATTTGCCACCAAATCTGATATTGATGAGCTAGATTTCAGCAAATCTGTTTGCTATGCTTTTGTGTGCAAAGAGGCATTATTTTCATTCGAGGACGTGCCTTCCTCTTTGCCTCCTGCTGTCACTAACATTTTGCAGGAGTTCGCTGACGTTTTTCCACAAGACGTGCCACCGGGATTACCGCCTATTCGAGGGATTGAGCATCAGATTGACTTAATTCCCGGTGCTTCACTGCCAAACCGTGCACCATACCGTACCAATCCAGAGGAGACGAAGGAGATTATGCGTCAAGTACAAGAGCTTCTCGACAAAGGTTATATACGCGAATCCCTTAGTCCTTGTGCTGTTCCTATTATTCTAGTGCCGAAAAAGGATGGTACATCACGTATGTGTGTTGATTGTAGAGGCATTAATAATATTACTATTTGTTATCGTCATCCTATTCCTAGGCTAGATGATATGCTTGATGAATTGAGTGGCTCTACAATATTCTCCAAAGTTGATTTGCGTAGTGGCTACCATCAAATTCGTATGAAATTGGGAGATGAATGGAAAACAGCATTTAAAACTAAGTTTGGATTATATGAGTGGTTAGTCATGCCTTTTGGGTTAACTAATGCACCTAGTACTTTCATGAGATTAATGAACGAAGTTTTACGTGCTTTCATTGGACGATTTGTGGTAGTTTACTTTGATGACATATTGATTTATAGTAGATCTTTGTAGGAACATTTGGAACATTTACGTGCTGTTTTTATTGCTCTACGTGATGCACGTTTGTTTGGTAACCTTGGGAAGTGCACCTTTTGCACCGACCGAGTATCTTCTCTTGGCTATGTTGTTACTCCATAGGGAATTGAAGTTGATAAAGCCAAGATTGAAGCTATTGAGAGTTGGCCGCAGCCCAAAACGGTCACACAAGTGAGGAGTTTTCTTGGCCTCGCTGGATTCTATAGGCGTTTTGTGAGAGATTTCAGCACCATTGCTGCACCTCTCAATGAGCTTACAAAGAAAGATGTGCCTTTTCTTTGGGGTACCGCACAGGAAGAAGCCTTCACGGTATTGAAAGATAAGTTGACACATGCTCCTTTACTCCAACTTCCTGATTTTAATAAGACTTTTGAGCTTGAATGTGACGCTAGTGGAATTGGATTAGGAGGTGTGTTATTACAAGATGGCAAACCTGTTGCATACTTTTCTGAAAAATTGAGTGGGCCTAGTCTGAATTATTCTACTTATGATAAAGAATTATATGCTCTTGTTCGGACTTTAGAAACATGGCAACATTATTTATGGCCCAAAGAATTTGTTATACATTCTGATCATGAATCTTTGAAACTTATTAAAAGTCAAGCTAAATTGAATCGTAGACATGCTAAATGGGTTGAATTCATTGAGACTTTCCCTTATGTCATTAAACACAAGAAGGGAAAAGAAAATGTTATTGCTGATGCATTGTCTCGTCGCTATACTATGCTTTCACAACTTGACTTCAAAATATTTGGTTTGGAGACCATCAAAGATCAATATGTGCATGATGCTGATTTTAACGATGTAATGCAGAATTGTAAAGAAGGAAGAATGTGGAACAAGTTTGTTGTTAACGATGGATTTGTGTTTCGTGCTAACAAGCTATGCATTCCAGCTAGCTCCGTTCGTCTTTTGTTGTTGCAGGAGGCGCATGGAGGAGGATTAATGGGACACTTTGGCGTGAAGAAGACAGAGGACGTACTTGCTACACATTTCTTTTGGCCAAAGATGAGACGGGATGTTGAGCGTTTTATTGCTCGCTGCACTACATGTCAAAAAGCTAAGTCACGACTCAATCCTCATGGTTTATATATGCCTTTGCCTGTACCTAGTGTTCCTTGGGAGGATATATCTATGGACTTTGTTTTAGGTTTACCTCGAACAAAGAAGGGGAGGGATAGCATATTTGTTGTCGTGGATAGATTCTCGAAAATGGCACACTTTATACCATGTCATAAAAGCGATGATGTTGTTAATGTTGCTGATTTGTTCTTTCGTGAAATTATTCGCTTGCATGGTGTGCCAAATACTATTGTTTCAGATCGTGATACTAAATTTCTTAGCCACTTTTGGAGATGTTTATGGGCTAAGTTGGGGACTAAACTGCTTTTTAGTACTACTTGTCACCCCCAAACTGATGGACAAACTGAAGTAGTCAATAGAACGTTGTCTACTATGCTTAGGGCTGTTTTGAAGAATAATAAGAAAATGTGGGAGGAATGCTTGCCTCATATTGAATTTGCTTATAATCGTTCATTGCATTCTACTACTAAGATGTGCCCTTTTGAAGTTGTGTATGGTTTCCTACCTCGTGCACCTATTGATTTGTTGCCTCTTCCATCTTCGGAGAAGGTTAATTTTGATGCTAAACAACGTGCTGAATTGATTTTAAAAATGCATGAGTTAACTAAGGAAAACATTGAGCGTATGAATGCTAAATATAAACTTGCTGGAGATAAGGGTAGAAAACATGTTGTGTTTGCACCTGGAGATCTTGTTTGGTTACATTTGCGTAAGGATAGATTTCCTGATTTGCGCAAATCAAAGCTGATGCCACGTGTTGATGGTCCCTTTAAGGTGTTAGAGAAAATAAATGATAATGCATATAAACTTGAGCTGCCTGCAGATTTTGGGGTTAGTCCCACTTTTAACATTGCAGATTTGAAGCCTTATTTGGGTGAGGAAGATGAACTTCCGTCGAGGACGACTTCATTTCAAGAAGGGGAGGATGATGAGGACATCAATACAATTGTTACACCCACAGCCCCTGCTGCTATACATACTGGACCAATTACTAGAGCTCGTGCACGCCAACTAAATTACCAGGTACTTTCGTTTCTTGGTAATGATTCTAATGTTCATGAGAATATGATGCTGCCTAAATTGGATACATTTGTTTTGCTTACAAATGAAGGGCCTAGCTTGGAGAAGGATGAACATTGGAGCAAGAACAAGCCTGGAGATGATGGCATGCGCAAGGGAAACAAGAACGGAGTTACAAGTGATGATTTCAGGACTTTGAAGCCACCATAATGGGTGCATGAAGCCTTGGACGAAATATACAAGATGCCACTTCATAAATTTCGTCCCGAGGCTATTTTAGGTGCTGCATCACCTTATTATTGGGCTAGGCCCATGTAATTTCGAAATACATAAGTATAGGCTATTTTTAGAGTCCGTATGTGTGGGGAAACAAGAGATAGGGTTGATTTCGGACCCCTCCATCAAGGGCCACGAAAGTCCCCCCTCTTCCTCCATATATACAGCCCTTAGGGCATCGTTTAGACTTTGGGTTTTGTTTAGATTAAAAGTTCGCCATAGCTGCAACTTCGCGTACTTCGTTTGTGTTCAACGACCAGACAAAGGCGTCACAGAACCCCACCTTGATCAATAAAGCTTTCATCTTATATTCGCAATATCCAGATTGCAATCTTAGTTTCTTGCTTGTTCTTCGTTTGCTCGCAGGAAACAGAGCCTCGTGGTCAGGTTGATCGTGCTCCGGCGTGGTCAATAACCTCTCGGAGTTGGTTTAGCGATTGCTAAGGCGCGACGTCCTCGCACGTTCGTAGTCGGATCGTCAAAGTCGACTTCCACCAAAGCGATATCCATCATCTCATCGAAAGACGGGACACCTTTGCCTCTATCAACTAGTTTCAATAAAAGGGCAAAGGGAAGAAGGGGAACTTCAAGAAGAACGACAAGCAAGTTGCTACTCAAGTGAAGAAGCACAAGTCTGGTCCTAAGCCTGAGACTAAGTGCTTCTACTGCAAAGGGACTGGTCACTGGAAGCGGAACTGCCCCAAGTATTTGGCAGATAAGAAGGATGGCAAAGTGAACAAAGGTATATTTGATATATAGATTATTAATGTGTATTTTACTAGTGTTCGTAGCAACCCCTCGGTATTTGATACTGGTTCAGTTGCTAAGAGTAGTAACTCGAGACGGGAGTTGCAGAATGAACAGAAACTAGTTAAGGGTGAAGTGACGATGTGTGTTGGAAGTAGTTCCAAGATTGATATGATCATCATCGCACACTCCCTATACTTTCGTGATTAGTGTTGAACCTAAATAAGTGTTATTTGGTGTTTGCGTTGAGCATGAATATGATTTGATCATGTTTATTGCAATACGGTTATTCATTTAAGTTAGAGAATAATTGTTGTTCTGTTTACATGAATAAAACCTTATATGGTTACACACCCAATGAAAATGGTTCATTGGATCTCGATCGTAGTGATACACATATTCATAATATTGAAGACAAAAGATGCAAAGTTAATAATGATAGTGCAACTTATTTGTGGCACTGCCGTTTAGGTCATATTGGTGTAAAGCGCATGAAGAAACTCCATGCTGATGGGATTTTGGAATCACTTGATTATGAATCACTTGATGCTTGCGAACCATGCCTTATGGGCAAGATGACTAAGACTCCGTTCTCCGGAACAATGGAGCGAGCAACTGACTTATTGGAAATAATACATACTGATGTATGTGATCCGATGAGTGTTGAGGCTCGCGGCAGGTATCGTTATTTTCTGACCTTCACAAATGATTTGAGCAGATATGGGTATATCTACTTGATGAAACACAAGTCTGAAACATTTGAAAAGTTCAAAGAATTTCAGAGTGAAGTGGAGAATCATCGTAACAAAAATAAAAAGTTTCTACGATATGATCGCAGAAGTAAAATATTTGAGTTACGAGTTTGGCCTTCAGTTAAAAACAATGTGAAATAGTTTCACTACTCACGCCACCTAGAACACCACAACATAATGGTGTGTCCGAACGTCATAACCGTACTTTATTAGATATGGTGCGAACTATGATGCCTCTTACCAATCTACCACTATCGTTTTGGGATTATGCATTAGAGACAGCTGCATTCACGTTAAATAGGGCACCATCTAAATCCGTTGAGACGACACCGTATGAACTATGGTTTGACAAGAAACCTAAGTTGCCGTTCCTTGAAGTTTGAGCTTGCGATGCTTATGTGAAAAAAACTTCAAGAAATGTGTCTTCATAGGATATCCAAAGGAAACTATTGGATACACCTTCTATCACAGATCCGAAGGCAAGACTTTTGTTGCTAAATTCGGAAACTTTCTAGAGAAGGAGTTTCTCTCGAAAGAAGTGAGTGGGAGGAAAGTAGAACTTGACGAGGTAACTGTACCTTCTCCCTTATTGGAAAGTAGTTCATCACAGAAATCTGTTCTTGTGACTACTACACCAATTAGTGAGGAAGCTAATGATGATGATCATGTAACTTCAGATCAAGTTACTACCGAATCTCGTAGGTAAACCAGAGTGAGATCCGCACCAGAGTAGTACGGTAATCCTGTTCTGGAAGTCATGTTACTAGACCATGACGAACTTGCGAACTATGAGGAATCGATGATGAGCCCAGATTCCATGAAATGGTTTGAGGCCATGAAATCTGAGATATGATCCATGTATGAGAACATGTATGAGAACAAAGTATGGACTTTGATGGATTTGCCCGATGATCGGCAAGCCATAGAAAATAAATGGATCTTCAAGAGGAAGACGGACGGTGATAGTAGTATTACTATCTACAAAGCTAGACTTGTCGAAAAAGGTTTTTGACAAAGTTCAAGGTGTTGACTACGATGAAATTTTCTCACTCATAGCGATGCTTAAGTCTGTCCAAATCATGTTAGCAATTGCCGCATTTTTATGAAATCTGGCAAATGGATAAACAAAACTACATTCCTTGATGGATTTAAAGAAGAGTTGTATATGATGCAATCAGAAGGTTTTGTCAATCCTAAAGGTGCTAACAAAATATGCAAGCTCCAGCGATCCATCTATGGACTGGTGCAAGCATCTCGGAGTTGGAATATACGTTTTGATAAGTTGATCAAAGCATATAGTTTTATACAGACTTGTGGTGAAGCCTGTATTTACAATAAAGTGAGTGGGAGCACTACATCATTTCTGATAAGTATATGTGAATGACATATTGTTGATCGGAAATAATGTAGAATTATTCTGCAAAGCATAAAGGAGTGTTTTGAAAGAAGTTTTTCAAAGAAAGACCTCGGTGAAGCTGCTTACATATTGAGCATCAAGATCTATAGAGATAGATCAAGACGCTTGATAAGTTTTTTCAATGAGTACATACCTTGACAAGATTTTGAAGTAGTTCAAAATGGAACAGTCAAAGAAAGAATTCTTGCCTGTGTTACAAGGTGTGAAGTTGAGTTAGACTCAAAGCCCGACCACGGCAGAAAATAGAATGAGAATGAAAATCATTCCCTATGCCTTGGCCATGGGTTCTATAAAGTATGCCATGCTGTGTACCAGACCAATTGTATACCCTACACTAATTTTGGCAAGGGAGTACAATAGTGATCTAGGAGTAGATCACTGGACAGCGGTCAAAAATTATCCTTGGTGGAATAAGGATATGTTTCTCGATTATGGAGGTGACAAAGGTTCGTCGTAAAAGGGTTACGTCGATACAAGTTTTGGCACTGATCCGGATGACTCTTAGTCTTCATCTGGATACATATTGAATGTGGGAGCAATTAGCTAAAGTAGCTCCGTGCAGAGCATTGTAGACATAGAAAATTGCAAAATACTTACGGATCTGAATATGGCAGACCCGTTGACTAAACTTATCTCACAGGCAAAACATGATCACACCTTAGTACTCTTTGGGTGTTAATCACATAGCAATGTGAACTAGATTACTGACTCTAGTAAACCCTTTGGGTGTTGGTCACATATCGATGTGAACTATGGGTGTTAACCACATAAAGATATGAACTATTGATGTTAGATCACATGGCGATGTGAACTAGATTATTGACTCTAGTGCAAGTGGGAGACTGAAGGAAATATGCCCTAGAGGCAATAATAAAGTTATTATTTATTTCCTTATTTCATGATAAATGTTTATTATTCATGCTAGAATTGTATTAACCGGAAACATAATACATGTGTGAATACATAGACAAACAGAGTGTCACTAGTATGCCTCTACTTGACTAGCTCGTTAATCAAAGATGGTTATGTTTCCTAACCATAGACAAAGAGTTGTTATTTGATTAACGGGATCACATCATTAGGAGAATGATGTGATTGACTTGACCCATTCCGTTAGCTTAGCACTCGATCGTTTAGTATGTTGCTATTGCTTTCTTCATGACTTATACATGTTCCTATGACTATGAGATTATGCAACTCCCGTTTACCGGAGGAACACTTTGTGTGCTACCAAACGTCACAACGTAACTGGGTGATTATAAAGGAGCTCTACAGGTGTCTCCAAAGGTACATGTTGGGTTGGCGCATTTCGAGATTAGGATTTGTCACTCCGATTGTCGGAGAGGTATCTCTGGGCCCTCTCAGTAATGCACATCACCTAAGCCTTGCAAGCATTCCAACTAATGAGTTAGTTGCGAGATGATGTATTACGGAACGAGTAAAGAGACTTGTCGGTAACGAGATTGAACTAGGTATTGAGATACCGACGATCGAATCTCGGGCAAGTAACATACCGATGACAAAGGGAACAACGTATGTTGTTATGCGGTCTGACCGATAAAGATCTTCGTAGAATATGTAGGAGCCAATATGAGCATCCAGGTTCCGCTATTGGTTATTGACCGGAGACGTGTCTCGGTCATGTCTATATTGTTCTCGAACCCGTAGGGTCCGCACGCTTAAGGTTTCGATGACAGTTATATTATGAGTTTATGAGTTTTGATGTACCGAAGGAGTTCGGAGTCTCAGATGAGATCGGGGACATGACGAGGAGTCTCGAAATGGTCAAGACGTAAAGATCGATATATTGAACGACTATATTCGGACATCGGAAAGGTTCCGAGTGATTCGGGTATTTTCGGAGGTACCGGGGAGTTACGGGAATACGAGGAAGAAGCAATGGGCCTTAATGGGCCTTAGTGGGAAGGACCAGGAGGTGGCGTGCGCCCCTCCCAAGCCCAGTCCGAACTGGACAAGGGATTTGGGGCGCGGCCCCTCTCTCCCTTCCTTCCCCTCTTCCCCCCTTTTCCCCCCTTCTCCTAGTTGGACTAGGAAAGGTGGAAACCTACTCCAACTAGGAGTAGGAATCCTACTCCTCCTTGGCGCGCCCACAACGGCCGGCCGGCCTCCCCCATGCTCCTTTATATACGGGGGCAGGGGGCACCCCATAGACACAAGTTGATCCACGTGATCATATTCTTAACCGTGTGCGGTGCCCCCTTCCACCATAATCCTCGATAATATTGTAGCGGTGCTTAGGCGAAGCCCTGCGACGGTAGAACATCAAGATCATCACCACACCATCATGCTGACGGAACTCTTCCCCGACACTTTGTTGGATCGGAGTCCGGGGATCGTCATCGAGCTGAACGTGTGCTAAAACTCGGAGGTGCCGTAGTTTCGGTGCTTGATCGGTCGGGCCGTGAAGACGTACGACTACATCAACCGCGTTGTGCTAACGCTTCCGCTGTCGGTATACAAGGGTACGTAGATCACAATCTCCCCTCTCGTTGCTATGCATCACCATGATCTTGTGTGTGCGTAGGAATTTTTTTGAAATTACTATGTTCCCCAACACTTAGGTCATCCACTTGAGGGAAATTTCCTACTGTCCTACAAACCTCTGCACTTGGAGGCCCAACAACGTCTACAAGAAGAAGGTTGTGTAGTAGACATCAAGCTCTTTTCTGGCGCCATTTCCGGGGAGGTTAGCACTTGGAGGTATATCTTTAGATCTTGCAATCGAATCTTTTAGTTTCTTGTTTTATCACTAGTTTAATCTATAAAAGAAAACTAAAAAATATATAACTAAGGTTGCCTCATATGCTTTATCTTTTTAATGTCTTTCATGAAAATAAGGATTCTGATAATTGTGCCAAAGTGCTAGAAGAAGAATGTATTAAAATGTTTGGCACTAAATATTTGAATGACGAGCATAATTGCAATGTTGTTCGTATGAGTTCTTTGAATATCCATGATTTTAATGATATGCAAAGTCACAAGCTTGAGGATGCTATGTTTGATGAAGATGATACTTTTAGTCCCCCAAGTTTTGATGAGAAAATTTATTTCGATGATAGCATGCCTCCTATTTCTGATGATTATATTGATGAAAGTGGGTTTGGAGAGGTCATGGCTTTAGTTAACGTTAATCCAACAATTTTGGAAGAGTGTCAACTTTGCATACATGTGGATCGTGTTAAGAATATGTTTTGTGATAGCTATATTGTTGATTTTTCTTATGATCCTACGTGTAATTATTATGAGGGAGGAACATATGCTTGTAGGAATTTCAATAATATCAAGTTTCCTCTCTATGTGTTGAAAATCTTGAAGATTTGCTTGCTTTACCTTCCTATGCAAGTTGATTCTTGTTCCCACAAGTTGTTTGCTCACAAAATCCCTATGCATAGGAAATGGGTTAGATTTAAATGTGCTAGTCATATTCTTCATGATGCTCTCTTTATGTTTCAGTTCTTATCTTTTATGTGAGCATCATTGAAATCATCATACCTAGCTAGGGGCGTTAAATGATAGCGGTTGTTGGGAGGCAACCCAATTTTATTTTTGTTCTTTGCTTTTTGCTCCTGTTTAGTAGTAAATAATTCATCTAGCCTCCGTTTAGATGTGGTTTTATGTTTTAATTAGTGTTTGTGCTATATAGAACCTTTGGGAAGACTTGGGTGAAGTCTTTGCGATCTTTCTGTAAAAATTAGAAACATTTGCGCTCACGAGATTAGCTGCCATTTTTTTTACTGGAGAGTGAGTTTAGGTTGATTCGTTTTGCAAATGATTAATAGACAAATTCCTCAGGTCCATAAATTTATTTCAGAATTTTTGGAGTGACAGAAGTATTCAAATGATACAGATTACTACAGATTGTTCTCTTTTTGACAGATTCTGTTTTCATTGTGTTGTTTGCTTATTTTGATGAATCTATGAGTAGGTATGAACCATAGAGAAGTTGGAATACAGTATATATTACACCAATATGAATTTAGAATGAGTTCACAACAGTACGTAAGTGGAGATTTATTTTCTTATACTAACAGAGCTTACGAGTTTTCTGTTAAGTTTTGTGTTGTGAAGTTTTCAAGTTTTGGGTAAAGATTCGATGGACTATGGAATAAGGAGCGGCAAGAGCCTAAGATTGGGGATGCCCAAGGCACCCCAAGGTAATATTCAAGGACAACCAAGAGCCCAAGCTTGGGGATGCCCCGGATGGCACCCCCTCTTTCGTCTTCGTTCATCGGTAACTTTACTTGGAACTATATTTTTATTCATCACATGATATGTGTTTTGCTTGGAGCATCATTTTATTTTCTTTTGTTTTGCTTGCTTCTTGAATAATATACCAAGATATGAAATTCTTAAATGTTAGAGAGTCTTCACATAGTTGCATAATTTTTCGACTACTCATTGATCTTCACTTATATCTTTTGGAGTAGTTTGTCATTTGCTCTAGTGCTTCACTTATATCTTTTTAGAGCACGACGGTGGTTTTATTTTGAAGAAATAGATGAACTCTCATGCTTCACTTATATTATTTTGAGAGTCTTTAGAACAGCATGGTAATTTGCTTGGGTTATAAAATTAGTCCTACTATGATGGGCATTCAAGAGGGGTATAATAAAAACTTTCATATAGAGTGCATTCAATACTATGAGAAGTTTGATACTTGATGATTGTTTTGATATATGACGATGGTGATATTAGAGTCATGCTAGCTGAGTAGTTGTGAATTTGAGAGATACTTGTGTTAAAGATTGTGATTCCCGTAGCATGCATGTATGGTGAACCGTTATGTGATGAAGTCGGAGCATGATTTATTTATTGATTGTCTTCCTTATGAGTAGCGGTCGGGGACGAGCGATGGTCTTTTCCTACCAATCTATCCCCCTAGGAGCATGCGTGTAGTACTTTGTTTTGAAAACTGATAGATTTTTGCAATAAGTATGTGAGTTGTTTATGACTAATGTTGAGTCCATGGATTATATGCACTCTCACCCTTCCACCATTGCCAGCCTCTCTAATACCGCGCACCTTTCGCCGGTATCGTACACCCACCATATATCTTCTTCAAAACAGCCACCATACCTACCTATTATGGCATTTCCATAGCCATTTCGATATATATTGCCATGCAACTTTTCACCGTTCCATTTATTATGACACGCTCCATCATTGTCATATTGCTTTGCATGATCATGTAGTTGACATCGTATTTGTGGCAAAGCCACCATTCATAATTCTTTCATACATGTCACTCTTGATTCATTGCACATCCCGGTACACCACCGGAGGCATTCACATAGAGTAATATTTTGTTCTAAGTATCGAGTTGTAACTTTTGAGTTGTAAGCAAATAAGGGTGTGATGGTCATCATTATTAGAGCATTGTCCTATGTGAGGAAAGGATGATGGAGACTATGATTCCCCCACAAGTCTGGATGAGACTCTGGATGAAAAATAAAAAAAGAGAAAAAAGAGGCTATAAAAAAGAGAAGGCCCAAAAAAACAAAAACAAAAACAAAAAAATTAGAGAAAAAGAGAGAAGGGGCAATGCTACTATCCTTTTACCACACTTCTGCTTCAAAGTAGCACCACGATCTTCATGATAGAGAGTCTCCTATGTTGTCACTTTCATATACTATTGGGAATCTTTCATTATAGAACTTGGCTTGTATATTCCAATGATGGGCTTCCTCAAAATGCCCTAGGTCTTCGTGAGCAAGTGAGTTTGATGCACACCCACTTATTTTCTTTTTGAGCTTTTCTACCTCTTGAGCACTGCGTTGGTTTTCCGTTAAAGAGGTAAGGGTGATGCAACAAAGTAGCGTAAGTATTTCCCTCAGTTTTTGAGAACCAAGGTATCAATCCAGTAGGATACTACACGCAAGTCCCTCGTACCTACACAAATAAATAAGAACCTCGCAACCAACGCGATAAAAGGGTTGTAAATCCCTTCACGATCACTTACGAGAGTGAGATCTGATAGAGATAATAAGATAATATTTTTGGTATTTTTATGATTTAGATTGAAAGTAAAATAGATTGGAAACTTATATGATAAAAGATAGACCCGGGGGCCATAGGTTTCACCAGTGGTTTCTCTCAAGATAGCATAAGTATTACGGTGGGTGAACAAATTACTCTCGAGCAATTGATAGAAAAGTGCATATTTATGAGAATATCTAGGCATGATCATGTATATAGGCATCACGTCCGCGACAAGTAGACCGAAACGATTCTGCGTCTACTACTATTACTCCACACATCGACCGCTATCCAGCATGCATCTAGACTATTAAGTTCATAAGAACAGAGTAATGCATTAGGCAAGATAACATGATGTAGGGGGATAAACTCAAGCAATATGATATAAACCCCATATTTTTATCCTCGATGGCAACAATACAATACGTCCCTTGCTGCCCCTACTGTCACTGGGAAAGGACACCGCAAGATTGAACCCAAAGCTAAGCACTTCTTCCATTGCAGGAAAGATCAATCTAGTAGGCCAAACCAAACTAATAATTCGAAGAAACTTGCAAAGATAACAAATCATACATAAAAGATTTCAAAGAAGAATCAAATATTGTTCATAGATAAACTCGATCATAAACCCACAATTCATCGGATCTCAACAAACACACCACAAAAAGAATTACATCGAATAGATCTCCAAGAAGATCGAGGAGAACTTTGTACTGAGATCCAAAGAGAGAGAAGAATTCATCTAGCTGATAACTATGGACCCGAAGGTCTGTGGTAAACTATTTACACATCATCGGATAGGCTATGGTGTTGATGTAGAAGCCCTCCGTGATTGATTCCCCCTCCGGCGGAGCTCTGGAAAAGGCCCCAATATAGGATCTCTTGGGTACAGAAGATTGTGGCGGTGGAAATAGGGTTTCATGGTGCTCCTAGATGTTTTCGGGGTGTATGGATATATATAGGAGGAAGAAGTAGGTCGGTGGAGCTGCGAGGGGCCCACGAGGGTTGGGGCGCGCCCACGGGGGCAAGCGCGCCTCCCTGCCTCGTGGCCGCCTTGCTTCTTTCTTTACGTCTACTCCAAGTCTCCTGGATCATGTTTGTTTCAAAAATAACTCTCCCGAAGTTTCATTCCGTTTGGATTCCGTTTGATATTACTTTTCTGCGAAACACTAAAATAGGCAAAAAAACAGCAATCTGCACTGGGCCTTGGGTTAGTAGGTTAGTCCCAAAAGTAATATAAAAGTGTATAATAAAACCCATTAAACATCCAAAACAAGTAATATAATAGCATGGGACAATCAAAAATTATAGATACGTTGGAGACGTATCAAGCATCCCCAAGCTTAATTCCTGCTCGTCCTCAAGTAGGAAATGATAAAAACAGAATTTTTTTATGTGGAATGCTACCTAGCATAATTCTCAATGTAATTTTCTTTATTTTGGCGTGAATGTTCATATCCGAAAGATTCAAGGCAACATTTTAATATTGACATAAAAATAATAATACTTCAAGCATACTAATAAAGCAATCATGTCTTCTCAAAATAACATGGCCAAAGAAAGTTATCCCTACAAAATCATATAGTCTAGCTATGCTCCATCTTCACCACACAAAATATTTAAATCATGCACAACCCCGATGACAAGGCAAGCAATTGTTTCATACTTTTGATGTTCTCAAGCTTTTTCAATCTTCACGCAATATATGAGCGTGAGCCATGGACATAGCACCATAGGTGGAATAGAACGGTGGTTGTGGAGAAGACAAAAAGGAGAAGATAGTCTCACATCAACTAGGCGTATTAATGGTCTATGGAGATGCACATCAATAGATATCAATGTGATTGAGTAGGGATTTCCATGCAACGGATGCACTAGAGCTATAAGTGTATGAACGCTCAACAAAAGAACTAAGTGGGTGTGCATCCAGCTCGCTTGCTCACGAAGACCTAGAGCATTTTGAAGAAGCCCGTCATTGGAATATACAAGCCAAGTTCTATATTGTAAAATTCCCACTAGTATATGAAAGTGACAACATAAGAGACTCTCTATCAGGAAGATCATGGTGCTACTTTCAAGCACAAGTGTGGTAAAAGGATAGTAAAATTGTCCCTTCTCTCTTTTTCTCTCTCTTTTTTCTTTTTTTGGGCCTTCTCTTTTTTTATGGATTTTATCTTTTTTTCATCCGGAGTCTCATCCCGACTTGTGGGGGAATCATAGTCTCCATCATCCTTTTCTCACATGGGACAATGTTCTAATAATGATGATCATCACACTTTTATTTACTTACAACTCAAAAAATTACAACTCGATACTTAGAACAAAATATGACTCTATGTGAATGCCTCCGGCGGTGTACAGGGATGTGCAATGACTCATGAGTGACATGTATGAAAGAATTATAAAGGTGGCTTTGCCACAAATACGATGTCAACTATATGATCATGCAAAGCAATATGACAATGATGAAGCGTGTCATAATAAATGGAACGGTGGTAAGTTGCGTGGCAATATATCTCGGAATGGCTATGGAAATGCCATAATAGGTAGGTATGGTGGCTGTTTTGAGGAAGGTATATGGTGGGTTTACGGTACCGGCGGAAGTTGCGCGGTACGAGAGAGGCTAGCAATGGTGGAAGGGTGAGTGTGTGTATAATCCATAGACTCAAAATTAGTCATAAAGAACTCACATACTTATTGCAAAAATATCTTAGTTATCGAAACAAAGTACTAAGCGCATGATCCTATGGGGATAGATTGGTAGGAAAAGACCATCGCTCGTCCCCGACCGCCACTCATAACGAAGACAATCAATAAATAAATCATGCTCCGACTTCATCACATAACGGTTCACCATACGTGCATGCTACGGGAATCACAAACTTTAACACAAGTATTCATCAAACTCACAACTACTCAACTAGCATGACTCTAATATTACCATCTTCATATCTCAAAACAATCATCAAGTATGAAACTTCTCATAGTATTCAATGCACTTTTTAAGATAGTTTTTATTATTCCCTTCTTGAATGCCTATCATATTAGGACTAATTTTATAACCAAGGCAAATTACCATGTTGTTCTAGAGGACTCTCAAAATAATATAAGTGAAGCATGAGAGATCAATAATTTCTATAAAATAAAACCAACAACGTGCTCTAAAAGATATAAGTGAAGCACTAGAGCAAAATTATCTAGCTCAAAAGATATAAGCGAAGCACATAGAGTATTCTAATAAATTCTGATTCAAGTGTGTCTCTCCCAAAAGGTGTGTACAGCAAGGATGATTATGGTAAACTAAAAACAAAGACTCAAATCATAGAAGACGCTCCAAGCAAAACACATATCAAATGGTGAATATAAATATAGCCGCAAGTAAAGTTACCGATGAAAGAAGACGAAATAGGGGATGCCTTCCGGGGCATCCCCAAGCTTAGGTTTTTGGTTATCTTTGATTTTTACCTTGGGGTGCCTTGGGCATCCCCAAGCTTAGACTCTTGCCATACCTTATTCTATAATCCATCAAAATCTTTACCCAAAACTTGAAAACTTCACAACACAAAACTCAACAGAAAATCTCATGAGCTCCGTTAGTATAAGAAAACAAACCACCACTTAAGGTACTGTAATGAACTCATTATTTATTTATATTGGTGTTAAACCTATTGTATTCGAACTTCTCTATGGTTCATACCCTCCCATACTAGCCATAGATTCATCAAAATAAGCAAACAACACAGGAAAAACAGAATCTGTCAAAAATAGAACAGCATGTAGTAATCTTTAGGTTTAGAATACTTCTGTAAGCCCAAAAATTCTCAAATAAATTGTTGGACGTGAGGAGCTTGTATATTAATCATCTGCAAAAAGAATCAACCTAATATCGCTCTCCAGTAAAAAATGGCATCAAATCTCGTGAGCGTTAAAGTTTTTGTTTTTACAGCAATATCACAAAAACTTCCCCCAAGTCTTCCCAAAGGTTCTACTTGGCACAAACACTAATTAAAAGCATAAAACCACATCTAAACAGAGTATAGATGAATTATTTATGAATAAACAAAATCAAAAAGCAAGAAACAAAAATAAAATTGGGTTGCCACGCAACAAGCGCTATCATTTAACGCCCCTAGCTAGGCATAAAAGCAAGAATAGATCTAAGTATTATCATCTTTGGTATGCAATCCATATGTGGCTCTCATAATAGATTCATAAGGTAATTTAATTTTCTTTCTAGGAAATTGTTCCATGACTTTCCTTAATGAAAATTGGAATCTAATATTCCCTTCTTTCATATCAATAATTGCACAAATAGTTTTAAGGAAAGGTCTACCAAGAATAATGGGACATGTAGGATTGCAATCAATATGAAGAACAATGAAATCTATGGGCACATAATTCCTATTTGCAACAATAAAAACATCATTAATCCTTCCCATAGATTTCTTAATAGTGGAATCCGCGAGGTGCAAATTTAAAGAACAATCATCAAATTCACGGAAACCTAACACATCACACAAAGTTTTTGGAATCATGGAAACGCTAGCACCCAAATCACATAAAGCATAGCATTCATGATCTTTAATTTTAATTTTAATAGTAGGTTCCCACTCATCATGAAGTTTTCTAGGGGTAAAAACTTCTAATTCAAGCTTTTCTTCATAAGATTGCATTAAAGCATCAACGATACGTTTGGTAGAAGCTTTATTTTGACTATAAGCATGCGGAGAATTTAGCACGGATTGCGCGGATTGCAACAGGGAAATACAATCTATCAAAGAGAAATTATCATAATTAAATTCCTTGTGATCCAAAATAGTGGGTTCATTGCTATGTAAAGTTTTGACCTCTCCAATCCCACTTTTACCAATTTTTGCATCAAGATCTAAAAACTCTGAATCATTGGGACCCCTTCTAACTAAAGTTGACTCATCTCCAGTCCCATCATTATCAAGATTCATATTGAAAAACAAAGATTTAATAGGAGACACATCAATCACTTTTAGATCTTCATCCTTATTATCATCAAAACTAGAAGAACACGCTTTTTATAAAGTGATTTTTTTAACATGCATCCTAGTGGTTCTTTCTTTGCACTCATCAATGGAAATTCTCATTGCTTTAAGAGACTCATTGATATCATGCTTAGGTGGAATAGATCTAAGTTTCAAAGAATCAACATCAAGAGAAATTCTATCCACGTTCCTAGCCAACTCATCAATCTTAGACAATTTTTATTCAATCAAAGCATTGAAACTCTTTTGCGAACTAATAAATTCTTTAATAATAGTCTCAAAATCAGAGGGCATCTTATTAAAATTTCCATAAGAATTGTTGTAGGAATTACCATAATTATTAAAGGAATTACTAGCAAACGGCCTAGGATTAAAGTTTCCTCTATAAGCGTTGTTGCCAAAATTGTTCCTACCAACAGAATGCACATTCATAGATTCATTATTATTCCCAATCAAAGTAGACAAAGGCATATCATTAGAATCAGAATTTCATAATTTCATCAATCTTTTCACTCAAAACATTAATTTCTTCTATAGCATGAACCTTTTTACTAGTAGATCTTTCGATGTGCCATTGAGAATAATTAACCATAATATTATCTAGGAGTTTGGTAGCTTCTCCTAAAGTGATTTCCATAAAAGTACCTCCCGCGGCCGAATCTAAAAGATTTCTAGAAGCAAAATTCAATCCAGCATAAAAAATTTGTATGATCATCCACAAATTCAAACCATGAGTAGGGCAATTGCAAATCATTAATTTCATCCTCTTCCATGCTTGTGCAACATGCTCATGATCAAATTGCTTAAAATTCATAATATTGTTTCTAAGGGATATGTTCTTAGCGGGAGGAAAATACTTAGATATAAAAGCATCTTTGCACTTGTTCCAAGAATCAATACTATTTTTAGGCAAAGATGAAAACCAAGTTTTAGCACGATCTCTAAGTGAAAACGGAAATAGCTTCAATTTAACAATATCATTATCCACATCTTTCTTCTTTTGCATATCACACAAATCAACAAAGCTATTTAGATGGGTAGCGACATCTTCACTAGGAAGACCGGAAAACGGATTTTTCATGACAAGATTCAGCAAAGTAGTATTAATCTCCCAAGATTCATCATCGGTAAGAGAAGCAATCGAAGTGCTAATAAAATTATTATTGTTGGTATTGTAAAAATCACACAATTTAGTATTGTCTTGAACCATCGTGACAAACAATCCAACACACAAGCAGACAAGAAGCGAGCAAAAAAAGAGCCGAACAGAAAAAGAGGGCGAATAAAACGGCAAGGGTAAAGTGGGGGAGAGGAAAACGAGAGGCAAATGGCAAATAACGTAATGCAAGGGATAAGAGTTTGTGATGGGTACTTGGTATGTCTTGACTTGTGTGTAGATCTCCCCAGCAACGGCGCCAGAAATCACACGTTAGCGGGAGATCGAATCTTGACTTGACTTGGTGTAAGCCTCTCCGGCAACGGCGCCAGAAATTCTTCTTGAGCACTCCTTTAGTTTTTCCTTGAAGAGGAAAGGTGATGCAGCAAAGTAGCGCAAGTATTTCCGTCAGTTTTTGAGAACCAATGTATTAATCCAGTAGGAGACTACACACAAGTCCCTTGTACCTACACAAACAAATAAGAACCTCGCAACCAACACGATAAAGGGGTTGCCAATCCCTTCACAGTCACTTACTAGAGTGAGATCTGATAGAGATAATAAAATAATATTTTTGGAATTTTTATGATATAGATTGAAAGTAAAGATTGCAAAGTAAAATAGATTGAAAATTTATTTAAAACTATAATGAAGCTAGCCAACTCACCTTCACAAGGCTCCCCCGATTGGAGCTTCGTCAGTCGTCCGATCTGCCTTTCTGGCGCGCCTGAGCCGTTGGATCTTCATTTGCGGTTAAATTATCTTCACCTCACGGTTTATTTTTCTGCCCAATGACTGGTGGGCTCGTCTCGTGTCTGTATTAGCTGGGTAAGCGGCGCCCGGGTGACGGAGAATTTGTCCCATCCGCGCGCCGCGCCCGCACCCAACGCAACCCAATCCCCTCGTCCCGCACGCCGTGCACACTCCGGTCCCCTCATCCCGCACGAACCCTAGAAGAGAGATAGGAAGATGAGAGGGAGAGAAAGGGGAGAGGAGAGGAGAGGGAGGTCCGGCAGCGGATGGGAGAAGGTGACCGGCCAGCGTCGGCCTACACCGGCGAGGCGTCGGCCTGCGCCCCGCCTCCTCGCTGCTCTGTTTACTCCACCGATTTCTCTCCGGCTGCCGGCCTCCCAGCCCCCCCACCTCGCAATGGCATTTCCTAAGGATCAGCGCGAGCAAGGCCAACAGGCGGAAGGAGCGGATCGTGGCCTCGCACGCTGGCTCGTCATCTGCTTTGGCACCTTTCGGATCCGCGCTGCTGCGTGCGATGGTTCTAAATCAGTGCAGGACGTCGCCGCCGGATAGTAGGGCCGACGGATTCTTCGCATCGGGGGCTGGCTGGCAGGGGAGGGTCAGGAGGCCGGCATGACTTGCTAACGAGTAGAGGTTGGCCCCGCTCTTGCTTTGACCGCTTTGCTCTCTTTCTCCTCCTCGTTGTGTTGCGCGCGCGCGCTCTCTCTCTCTCTCTCTCTTCGATTGGATTGCCTCTCCTTCACCAGTGGTGTGCTCTTGTCGGCTGCAATGCCGTCCATACTCTGGACGGGACTGCTGGTTGAGATTCGTTCTCCTTTCCTGATCTTGTCGTGTACCCTTATTTTTGCTATGCCCTGCTGATTTCGTGTTCTTCCTTCTGTCCGCGTCGTGCGCAGGTTGATTATCTTGACATCCTCTCCTGCGTCCACTGTCGCGCCGTTCTGCCTTCGGCGATTAATTGAGGTGACACCACGCTCCATTTTCTTTTCTGCAAGATGTTTGATGAAATGCATATTTGTTAACCTTTTTTTGCGTCCAGTTCATTTTTCCTGTTGTTCATTCTTGCCTTATCGTCCGTCTTTCCTCCTTTTCTAGCCTACTTCTCCTTTCCAGGTCGGGTAAATGGACTGCTCTTTTGCTTGTATGTGGATGACTATTCTTTTACCTCTGTGCACCGATCCACGTCATGCGTGTGGTTTGACTACTTCATCTCCGTTTATTTTAGATGGTTCTAGGATCTCCTTTGTTGCTGCATCTTGATCTCCTGCTTTGCTGTAACTATGTTCTGCTGCTTGATGTGTGCTTCCTTTCTTTCTAGCTACATGCTTATTCTTTCTAGCCACATGCATGCTTTCCTTTTGCTGTGGGAAATAGTTCAGTTATATTTATCAGTAGCATCTCTATGTTTATAGATACATACTAGGAACGTGCTTCTTTAGTCTGGCCTTCTCTTTTTTATGCAAGAAGTGTGCCTTCTCTAATCTGACAATCATCTTATTTGTTGTTCTAAATAATTACTGCAGGATGGAGCAGCAGGCATAGATGAAATCTACTGCCAATTTCTATTGGTTGCGGCATCTTCCGCTGAGTAACTCTACAAAACAGCCTGCTAGCATTGATTCTTGCAATAAAAAAATAAGTCTGGCATCATTCATAATAAGCTTATAGACTTAGATAATTTCTTAATCCTGCACTGGTTCTCACCAGTGAGATTGTAGATGTGGTATGTTGAGAATACCAGTGCAATTCACAGGTCCAAAAGCTCCATTTCTTAATGCGTTTTTGCAGAATGCTACCAGTAATGTTTTTCTTTTCCTTAATGTACAAACATATCTATTAGATATGATTTTGGATCTGAACTTTTCCCTGTCTGCAGCTCACATTGTGGTATGGTCATGGTACAGCAAAAGGAAAAGATGTTTAAACTTTTTTTGGGCGTCATACATGAAAAGTACCTTTATTTCCATCGAGCTTAATTACTAAGAAAATGTTACCACTATTTCCTTACTACAACAACAACGAAAATCTTTTGGGTTTCATCTCCATAAGAGTGGCTGAGTTTTTACGTTGGCTCGCCAAGCCTATCACAACCCTCCTCCTTTACCCGGGCTTGGGACCGGCTATGTTGAGACAACATAGGCGGAGTTACCACTATTTCCTTACTAATAAACCTAAATGTTCTGAAAGTTCGGTCTCTTGCTCTCTTTGCTTATGAATCGGACACTTTCCCTTTCTTTAGTCCTTACACGATTCCACCTCGCTTTGACTGCATACTTTGATGGTGTTTGTAGGTATGAAGAGTGGTCATAATGTTACTTAAAGGAGGCCTCAACTTGCACCAAATACATGGGCATGTGCAACAGCAACTTATGTAGGTGAGTAGGTATTTATGCTTAGTTTTGACTTGAGTACAAAAAAGAGCTTGCTGACATATACAAGAGAATAGGCTACCCATTCTTGAATTGAATCAGATTGGTAGACTAAACCACGGTGGTGTACTCTTTGCTGCTGAGTTATTACAATCCAACTGAAAATAAGGGGAAAACAAACATGATCCTGCCATTTAAATTATGTCATATTTGTGGAGAAAAGTTGCATAGTTAGCTATTGCAAAATACTATCGACCCAGTTTTTGTTCAATAGACGTCCCTTCTTCGAATGTAGCTTGAACCTGCGCAAGGGCATGGTAGCATGCTCATTCTATTTTTTTACTAAGGTGGTTACACTTTCCTACTTTTTGCTGAAAGAGAGTCAATTTAGTCATGAGCTATAGCGGCGTTTCTGTTTACTGAATTTCGTTTTGCAGTTCCCTTCTCTTGAATGTTTATTCAAATGTGCCTAATATTTTTTTCAGGTTTCTAAAAACTAATAAATGCTGCTCTCAAATCAGTTAGGAGGATGAAGGTAGTAGCTTACTGAACTCTCATTTCCGGAAAAATCTGGAGATGTCTTGGTATGGAGTTTCATGATCAACTTGCTCCAGAATAGTTAGTCTCTCTAGACTAATTGTTTGTCAGTATCTATTCTATACATGTGTTTGATTGGTTGTGCAAACATGCATGCATTGGTCTGTGTGGAAATTGCTTTATCCGGTCTGTTCTATAGCAATGTTTCTAGTGGCTGTTTAGCACATATATTTAGATAGTTGCATACGCATGCTTCGTTCTGCCAGAAAATTATCTTCCCTGATATGTTTTCAGATGCTATTTGGTATACATGTTTGTCTTTGTCATCTTTATGTTGAGTTGTGGGTTCCAAATATATTTATGATGATCGTTTGCATGGTGGGTCATGTCAGCGATGTGCGTTGCATATTCATGATTCAAACTCTTTGTTGGGTATATATCTATATGAAGTTGTTTTTGAATGGCCCATGATTCGTTTTTTATTAGCATTTTAGTTTAAGCATTTCTCCAGAGAATCTTGATATCCAACTGTATATATATCCAGTCATGTTTTTTTACTCTGACTGATTTCTTTTTTTGTTCTGTTTTACAGTTTGTACAATCTCTAAAGATGGTGCTCCATTGTTCTGTTAATCAAGATTTGTTCCCTCCTTTCTCACTAGCTGATACGTGATGACCGTTTGCATGGGGGGTTATGTTAACTATATTCTATTCATGATTCAAACTGTTTGTTGGGTAATTTAGTTTAGACATTGTGTCCTGAGAATCTTGATATCTAGCTGTATCGGTACAATATAGTTTGTGATTTTTCCCTCTGAATTTATATATCCACTCAGGTTGGGATAGGTTATGAGTATTCTTAGTGTGGAAACAGCGGCAGTGCTGCACTTTCATCAAATGATGATATGCCAACCTTGCGCCATTTGGCTCTATGTTACCCGAATAAGATAACAAAATACACATGCTCAAGTATATATTTTCAATACCCCCCTGATGATGCCTCATTTCTTCAGAATTTGAGGCTGTTCTTGATATGCCAGGTAGGTCCGGCTATCGAGTCAACAATTATATTTTGTACTGTGTGATGATACATTAATAATCACACTTGAATGTGTTACCTAAACCTGTCTTGCTTTTGTATTTCATCCTCCTTTGAACCATCCAATGACTTGTTCACTACAAATGATAAGTGTGAGGTGTACAGAAACCTGCACCTTATATTCCTGTCTTGCTTTTGTATTATATCCCCCTTTGAACCATCCGATGACTTGTGCACTACAAACGAGAAGTGTGAGGTGTACAGAAACCTGCACTTCATATTTCTTACATTCCTGTTTTATTTAATGTCTGAGCCTCTTTATATTGCTTACATGTGTGATTTATCTAATCTCTGAGCAAGTGTGAATGTTTATAATTGGGTTAATAAGCCCAGTTGTTTGAAGAAGCAATTTGCATTTCAGATTTTAGGATTGTACTAATTCTTCTATCCATTTTTGATTTGCCCCTGCCATTGTAGAAGTATGAGTGGGTTGACTTTTCTTGACGTGTATTTTATACAACGAGCAACTACCTTGCGCCGTCTTCCAGCCACCAACAACCCCATGACCCTGCATCAGGTCAAAAAAATATTCAATAATTATTTCTTATGCAGGGTCATTGAATTGTTGGCTTCAGACATGCTGTACTGTTGGGCTTCAAGCGTACTTCGGTTCTAAACTTATCCCTTTTCCCTTCATTTTTCTAAGACTGTAGTGTTGGGCATTAAGTAGGAGTAGTTACTTATACTAAGGAGCAGATATGTATGACATGTTAATTTCACTTATTTTTGGAACGAAGGTCTCACTTCATTTATATTAGTCCTTGACGTCTGTGTTCTTGATTGTGCAAAATTGTTCCTTTCTGGGTAGATGAAAGTCCAGATTCCACTAAAGGAAGATTTAGTAGGCTTTCTGTTACATGTTGCTAAAAGTAAATGAATCGAATTCTTTCTGTTTTGGTTCAGGACAAATTTGATTTTGGGAAGACAAAGGTCTGACAAGGATGAGAATGGGATACCAGATTACACCGACGGAGGCTCGGACATGGATCTGCTCCTGCTCTTAGCGGGAATACTGGATGTTCTTGAAGCTTTGCCATACACACGTGCTACTTTTGGCACTTGCGTGGGCTCCTGTTTGTGTCAATGCAATTTGCATCTGTCAGCAGATTATGGCGACCTTGGTTATTGGCCTACAGGTATGTTTGTGTATGGATGTCACAAAATTGTTATGCAGAAAATAAGAGTGTAGTACATTTCAGAGATACAAGTATCTTGTTCAGTTTAGTCAGAGCACATGCAAACAAGTAGTTCCCTAGGGTGGAGGCCTTCCACTTGCTTTTGCTAGCTATATGAAATAGACTGAACCTGAACCTAACTACGATTGGATGTCTAAGCTGAATTGTTGCATCCTTAGACATGGAATTATGGATCAATTTTAGCTCTCAAGAAATGCATACTTATGGTCCTATGCAATCCCAATTTATTCAGGCAAGCATCCCAAAAGTTCACTAATGAACAAAGCAACGTCACACAGAATCTAAGTTTTAGGCCAGGTTACTGTAATGTATTTTTAAAGATGTACCTTAGAGAAATTGTTCTGCCAACAATCCAATTAAATTTACATGCCATTAGGCTTCCCTGTAAATTCTAAAATGTCTTAGGCTTCCCTGTAAATTCTGCAAATTTATGGCATGCCATTAAAACCTACAGGGTGCTCCACCGATGGTGAAAATACCTCACAGGATGATGTTGGATATTATTCTACAAACTTCGGGCCTACCGGTGGCTGAGTATCGAAGCAAAATGTGACAGTGGCATGATGTGGATGAATATAATTTCCATACATCAACATTATCTTTTGGAGATAAAATAGCCGTATGGCTATTACATGAGACCATGTCAGAAGACCCTGCTGCTATGGAAGCAAAGTGATTCATGAAATCTGCGGTGAAAACAGAGATAAGATACTACAATTACAGCAGCATTGAGAAATCAAGGACACGAAATGAGTCTGAAAAATGCTATGGGCTAATTCGTTGTAGCTAGGTACATGCATGACTTCTCTTATATATATGCAATGTAACAATGTGGATAACTAGAACTGTTGTGATGCTGCTCTATTATAAGTAGAAATAACTCATGGTTATCTTTTCTTTTGTTTACAGGCGATGTGTGGTGGAAGCTGTACTCACAGGAAGACTATCGTGCTATGTATAAACCACGTTCTACGATTCACTTTTGTTATGCATATTTACTTTCCAGTTTTAGGACTGAAATCCATCCATTTTAATGAATTTGGTTGTATGGGCATTACCTATTTGACTTAGGCTTGCTTCATCACATATAGACTGCTTTTCTTTTCCCACTGCTTGTATGACCTAAAACTATCATGTATATGAGGCAAGTTATTAGCAATGTTTCACATTTTCTTACTTGCAATACTGTGTTTGCCTATTCAGGTGTTCCAAGACCCAAATCATCGGAAAAATAACACATACAACACTTTTTTTCTTTTGAACTTTGGTTACCCTTATACAAGCCCCCGTTCATTTTGTTTATATAGTGGTTACAATAATAACCATATGTGCTTGCTCAATACTAATAATTGGAATATTTTCAAAGCACGTATGGTGTGGGTCTGTTCACAATTTGGCGCAACGGGAGATTACTGAAAAATACACATTTTTTCAACATGACATGGTCTTGAAATGGGACTACTACCAAATTAAAATGTGTAGGCATATCTCATTGTAGATGACAAGTCTCTATTTTTTATTAAAGGGGGTTAAATTTGTTATCATATATATTTGCCTACTAATAAAACAACTAAAACATGGAGTTTCTTTTCATGGTGAACATAGATTTAGTGGGTCTCTGTGCCATTTGTTACCTAGCCGACGAACCGAGAAAGAAAGGAGGGGGATAGACAGTCTTCGCTCGCTTCGCCCCCTGCCTTCTGATCCCTATATCTCCATATATGCACAACAAAGGCATGTTTTTTTCTTAGGTTTCTTATATTTTCCCTCATTTTTGCAGAAAAACTATGCATGGCCAGATTTCTCATCATGATAACCATGTTTCCGAACTTGCTAAAAAAATACAACCATGCCAACTTTACTTTCTCATCATAGTGCCCATATTTTCAAACTGAGCATATTCATATTATGCAAAGTTTCCTTTTCCCAGACTATTATTTAACAATGTAATAAACATGTTTAAAAAATAGCATGCTTTAGTTGAAGGTTCTTGCAACATGAAACTATTTTCATCGACAACATGTCTTCAGTAGGTCTCTGCGCCATTTGACGCAACGGGTCAACTAGTATGATAAAAGATAGACCCGGGGGCCATAGATTTCACTAGTGGCTTCTTTCAAGAGAGCATAAGTATAACGGTAGGTGAACAAATTACTGTCGAGCAATTGATAGAAAAGTGCATAATTATGAGAATATCTAGGCATGATCATGTATATAGGCATCACGTCCGCGACAAGTAGACCAAAATGTTTGAGAACATCAAAAGTGTGAAACAATTGCTTGGCTTGTCATCGGGGTTGCGTAGATTTAAGTATTTTGTGTGATGAAGATAGAGTATAGCCAGACTATATGATTTTGTAGGGACAGCTTTCTTTGGCCATGTTATTTTGAGAAGACATGATTGCTTTGTTAGTATGCTTGAAGTATTATTATTTTCATGTAAATATTAAACTTTTTTCTTGAATCTTTCGGATCTGAACATTCATGCCACAGTAAAGAAAATTACATTGATAAATATGTTAGGTAGCGTTCCACATCAAAAATTCTATTTTTATCATTTACCTACTCGAGGACGAGTAAGAAGAATTAAGCTTGGGGATGCTCGATACGTCTCCAACGTATCTATAATTTTTGATTGTTCCATGCTATTATATTATCTATCTAGGATGTTTTATATGCATTTATATGCTATTTTATAAGATTTTGGGGACTAACCTATTAACCTAGAGCGCAGTGCTAGTTTCTGCTTTTTTTCTTGTTTTTAAGTACCGTAGAAAAGGAAAATCAAACGGAGTGCAATTGACCTGAAATTTCACGGAGATTATTTTTGGACCAAAAGAAGCCCACGGAGTATCGGAGATGGGCCAGAAGAGTCCCGAGGCACCCATGAGGGTGGGGGCGCGCCCCTATCTCGTGGCCGCCTCGGGGACCCCCCTGACTTGTTCCAGACTCCAACACCTCTTATATATACCCAAACTTCCAGAACATAACCTAGATCGGGAGTTCCGCCGCCGCAAGCCTCTGTAGCCACCAAAAACCAATCTAGACCCGTTCTGGCACCCTTCCGGAGGGGAGATCCCTCTCCGGTGACCATATTCATCATCCCGACGCTTTCCATGACGAGGATGGAGTAGTCCACCCTCGGGGCTGAGGGTATGTACCATTAGCTATGTGTTTGATCTCTCTCTCTCTCTCGTGTTCTTGATTCGGCACGATCTTGATGTACCGCGAGCTTTGCTATTATACTTGGATCTTATGATGTTTCTCCCCCTCTACTCTCTTGTGATGGATTGAGTTTTCCCTTTGAAGTTATCTTATCGGATTGAGTCTTTAAGGATTTGAGAACACTTGATGTATGTCTTGCATGTGCTTATCTGTGGTGACAATGGGATATTCACATGATCTACTTGGTGTACGTTTTGGTGATCAACTTGCGGGTTCCATGACCTCGCGAACTTATGCATAGGGGTTGGCACACCTTTTCGTCTTGACTCTCCGGTAGAAACTTTGGGGCACTCTTTGAAGTTCTTTGTGTTGGTTGAATAGATGAATCTGAGATTGTGTGATGCATATCGTATAAACATACCAACGGATACTTGAGGTGACATTGGAGTATCCAGGTGACATTAGGGTTTTGGTTGATTTGTATCTTAAGGTGTTATTCTAGTACGAACTCTAGGATAGATTGAACGGAAATAATAGCTTCGTGTTATTTTACTACCGACTCTTCAATAGATTGATCAGAAAGGATAACTTTGAGGTGGTTTTGTACCCTACAATAATCTCTTCGTTTGTTCTTCGATATTAGTGACTTTGGAGTGACTCTTTGTTGCATGTTGAGGGATAGTTATATGATCTAATTATGTTATTATTGTTGAGAGAACTTGCACTAGTGAAAGTATGAACCCTAGGCCTTGTTTCAACGCATTGCAATACCGTTTTCGCTCATTTTTATCATTAGTTACCTTACTGTTTTTATATTTTCAGATTACAAAAACACATATCTACCATCCTTGTTGCACTTGTATCACCGTCTCTTCGCCGAACTAGTGCACCTATACAATTTACCATTCTATTGGGTGTGTTGGGGACACAAGAGACTCTTTGTTATTTGGTTGCAGGGTTGTTTGAGAGAGACCATCTTCATCCTATGCCTCCCATGGATTGATAAACCTTAGGTCATCCACTTGAGGGAAATTTGCTACTGTCCTACAAACCTCTGCAATTGGACGCCAAACAACGTCTACAAGAAGAAGGTTGTGTAGTAGACATCACCCTACCGGAGCCACGAGGGTTGCGACATGCTCCGGTTTGTAAAAGGCTTGTAATATAGTTTCGCCCAAATTGGATAATTATATGTACCATGTAGTGACACCATGCGAAGTTTCATGATTTCCTGGTGAGTTTTGGATTTACAGACATTTAAAAACCGAGATTTGCAATGTTTGTGGCCAAGCCAGGACGGCGAGACGGTTGAATCCGATCCATTCATTCCCTGGGACCTAAACATGCACCCCAAGGAAACATGTACTTTTTTCTAGCCATTTTGGTGCACTGGAGCATGTATTTGTAGTTCGGATTTGAATGATGGACATTAAATGCCTAGAAAACTCAATTAATGAATAAAAAAGGTCAAACAAACCTTGAATAATTTCAAAGTTCAGCATGAATCTCCAGTTGTTCTGTGTCGCGTGTAGAAGGAAATACGAGGCTAGAAGAGGGAGTGATTATTGTTTGGCCCACAAGGGGACACGTTTCCCTATTGAAACCACGAGGGTTCTTGCGATAGGCTCCGGTTTGTAAGAGGTTTGTAATAAAGCTTGGCCCAAAATGACAATGTTTTTACCACGGCATATATGTGCCATGACGTGACACCATGCCACCTTCGATGACTTTCTGGTGAGTATAGGATTTATGGGGACTTAGAAACCAAGATTCGAAATGTTTGAGGACGAGCCAAGACACCGGTACAGTTGTAATTTGTTCCCATTCCTGGCATGAGACCTAAACATGCACCCAATGACACATGTATAATTTTTCTAGCCATTTTGGTGAACTGGAGCATGCATTTGTTGTTTAGACTTGAATTATGGACATTAAATGCCTAGGAAACTCAATTAGTGTATAAAAAGGCAAACAAACCCTAAATAAGTTTAAATTTTAGCACGGATATCCTGTCGTTCCATGTTGCCTGTGGAAGAAAATACAAGGCGAAAAGAAGCAATGATTACATTTCACCCAAAGGGGAACACGTTTCCCTACCAAAACCACGAGGGTTCTTTGAGAGAAGCTCCAGTTTTTGTAAGAGGTTTGTAATAAAGCTTGGCCCAGATTGGACAATGTTTTTAGCACGACATATCTGTGCCATGACGTGACACCATGCCACCTTTGATGACTTTCTGGTGAGTTTAGGATTTATGAGGACTTAAAAACCGGGATTCGAAATGTTTCAGGACGAGCCATGACACCAGTACGGTTGTAATTCGTTCCCATTCCTGTCATGGGACCCAAACATGCACCCAAGGACACATGTATAATTTTTCAATCCATTTTGGTGAACTGGAGCATGTATTTGTAGTTCAGATTTGAATTATGGACATTAAATGCCTAGGAAACTCAATTAGTGTATAAAAAGGCCAAATGAATCCAGAATAAATTTAAATTTCAGCACGAATATCCTGTCATTCCATGTTGCCTGTAGAAGAAAATACAAGGTGAAAAGAGGCAGTGATTACGTTTCGCCCACAAGGGGGACACGTTTCCCTATCGGAACCACGAAGCTTCTTTGAGAGAAACTCCGGTTTGTAAGAGGCTTATAATAAAACTTGCGCTACAATGGATGAAAAAAATTCCTCGACATATAAGCGCGATGTCCTGACAACATGGCAGGTTTCATGATTTTCAGCTTAGTTGTAAGTGCATCTAGTGCCCCTTAGTGATTTTGGTGTATTGAAGACTTATAGGTTAAGGGACTAATGTGTTTGTGAGTGTACACAGGTCTATAAGTCTATGAGGAGTTTGATATTTACAGAGAAAGTCGACCCCTAAAAATGAAGTTCTTCGACTGAAGACTTTGGATTTCTGAAACTTTCTGAAGACTTTGAAAGTGAAGAAATTGGTGTGACCTTGAAGACTTGGTATTCATTCGAGGAACATGAAGCGTGAAGACTTTTGTTTTCGTAGTTTCATTTTCTCTTTCTTGAGTCATAGGAAACACCGTACTATTAAAGGGGGTCGAGGAAATACTAAGGAAAATTTTCCATGTGATGCTCAACACAAAATCCTACACCTACCAATCCCTTCGAGTGAAGCCATTAGAAATCTCATACAGTCCAGTCATATTCTTCAGTGACAGAGACGAAGTTCTTCTGGTCTCTGAGGAATTTGTTCTGACTGAGGAGTTAGGAATTCGCCAGTGCGGATTGCCTACACAGTGAGGAACATGATAGCCCTGAGGATTTTGCTACTCAAAATTCCGACCGTTGCTGTGCTATGCGCCAGTTGTCCCAAAATATCTATCCATCTAACGGTCATATCATTGAAGGGCATTTATGTCTTATCACGTCGGGCTGCTCCTAGGCTATAAATAGCCACCCCCGACAACCAATAGCTGGTTGGCTGCTCCGAGAGAAACTGACACTTGTCATTTGAGAGCAACCCATCCTCTGAGGACTTTGAGCGAAAATCATTGAGTGAGGAAAAACCCAAAAACCAAACACCTACAAACCCCAAGTGATTGAGCATCACTGAAGAGATTGATCCTGCGTGGATTCGACGCTTGTTACCTTTAAAGACTGTGCTTCTTCCAGACGGTTAGGCGTCATGGTCTAGAGCATCCAAAAGGAATTGTGGATCGCTGAGTGACCAAGTTTGTGAAGGTTTGGAAGTCGCCTGAAGACTTACCACGAGTGATTGGGTGAGGTCTGTGTGACCTTAGCTCAAGGAGAATACGGTGAGGACTAGGTGTCCTGAGCTGCGTGTTCAGGACTGGGTGTCCGGGACTAGGTGTCCTCGAGTTTAAATACTCAGCCGCTCCAACCAGACGTACAACTAAGACAGCAGTTGGAACTGGTCTACCAAATCATTGTCTTCACCAAGCTTACTGGTTCTATTTCCTCAACTCTTTCATTTTCTCATAACTGTGTTGTGTGCCTGTTCATATCTATGTTTGAAGACTTTGACTGAACACTTTCGCAATTTCCTCAGTTCAATTTCTTCAGTCTGTTTGTCTTCATCCTGTGTTATCCTGTGCTTACGCTTCCTGTACTCTGTGCCTGTCTTCATTTCATCATGATGACTATGCTTGTATTCTGTTATGTTTACTTTTGAGTACTTATTCCGCTGCTAGTAGTTCTTCGCTAAGAAATTTCCTCACTGGCAAATTCCTGAGTGAAGAATTTCATAAAAATCGCCTATTCACCCCCCTCTAGTCGATATAACACACTTTTAATTGGTATCAGAGCAAGGTACTCCCTTGTTCTGTGTGATTTTGGTTTAACCGCTTGGAGTTTTAGTTATGTCGACCGCAGGTATGATCAAGTTCTCTGCTAGGTGTCCTACCTTCGATGGGACGGACTACCCCTACTGGAAGAATAAGATGCGAATGCATCTTGAGGCAATTGATAACGATCTCTGGTATGTTGTTGAAAATGGTGTTCCCTCAGTCACACCTTCTCTGAATGCTGCTGATGTGAAGAGATTCAAGCAGCTCGACTCTCAAGCGAAGAATATCATATGTGGCCATCTGAGCAAAGGACAGTATGGCAGAGTGAGTGCTTTGGAGACAGCGAAGCTTATCTGGGACAGGTTGTCCAAAGTGAATGAAGGAGTCTCAACACAGCGTGACTCTCGAGTTGATGTTCTTCGCAATCTCTTCAACCGCTTCAAAAGACTTGACAATGAAAATGTTCAACAAACCTTCGATCGCCTCATTGACATCTCAAATGAGCTTCAAGCACTTGGTGCCACTGACATCACCGACCATGAGGTGGTGAAGAAATTGCTGAGATCGCTTGATTCCTCATTTGACACTCTGGCATTGATGATACAAGAACGTGCTGATTACAAGTCACTTGATTCCGCTGATATTCTCGAGGCTAAATACTCATGAGTTCCAACTTGCTGAAAAAAGAGATCTCTATGGTTCGAGCTATGGCAGATCACGCGCACTGAAGGCCAAGGCGGTATCTGAGTCCGAAGATGAAGACTCTGGTAGCAGCCTTGGTGATCCTGAAGAACTAAGCCATGATCTAGGTCTGCGCGTGAAGAAGTTCCAAAAGTTCTCAAGACGTGGTCTCCTTGGAAGACCCTCAAGGAGCAATGATTCCTCATCCAGTGACTACAAGAGGAGGCTCTGTCACAAATGCAAAAAACCTGGACATTACATTCAAGATTGTCCTCAGTGGGAAAAGGAATCAAAGAAGAAGAAATACAAAGATTATAGTTCTGATGATGCGAAGAAAAAGAAGAAATCCACAAAATCTTCATCATCAAAATCCTCAAAGTCTTCATATCACAAGAATAGCAGCTCCAAGAAGGCTAGGGCATTCACTGGCAAGGAAATGGACTCTGAGGCTGAATCTGAAGAAAATGAGGAAGAGGAGTCATCTAAGGAGTCCGAATCCGGAGTGGCGAGCCTAGCTCTCGCTACTGCATTCGTCAACAAGTCTATCTTCAACACTGAAGAAAATGACCTCACCAACAAGGCTGATGAAGGCGATGATGACTACACTCCCACCTATTGCTTCATGTCAAAGGGTGCCAAGGTACTCAAATATACCTCCTCTGAATCAAGTGAGAATGAATCTGATAAAAACCTTAAGCCCAGCTATTCTAAACTTGCTAAGATTGTTGTAAAACAACAAAGGGCTCTTGAAAAGGTTCAAAACATGCTAGACAAAAGTGATGATATGTTGGGTGAAGAAATGGATCACACTAAAGCCTTGACTGAAAATCTTCAGAGGCTTCAGACTAGGTTTGACAATCTTCAAGGTCATCATAACACTCTCTTATCCAATCATGAGAAGCTTTCTTATGAATTTCTTCAAAGAAAGCAAGACCTTGAGAAGCTAAGAGTGAGTTATGAAGATCTTCAGAAGGAGCGTGATTCATTACTTGCTCAACAAATCAGCGCATCTCAGGATGAATTTGTTCCTCCTTGTTTGAAATGCATTGAATGTGAATCTGCCAGTTCTTCACCTGAATGTTCAAATGCTGCTAATGTTTCAAATTCTTCACATGCCTCTGCTATCACTAATTCCTCATCTGAGGACATTGCTAGTATCACTGATGATGCAGGGCTAAAGGAATTGTACATGACAGGCATGTACAAAAGCCTCAAAGGGCATCAGACTCTTTGTGATGTGCTTAAAAAGCAGATCCTCAACAGGAACCCTAGGAAAGAGGGTATTGCTTTTGAGAGAAAACTCAATGCTGATGGTACATATTGGAAGCCTGAGCAGTACCCCAAAACTACATGGGTTGCTGCAAAGGGACCTCCAGTTGATCCATCTAACCTATCTGGATATGCATGTGAATCTCCTCATTTTGATGATGAGTCATTTGACTCCAACTACAAACTGTTCAAAAATCAGAGTGGTGAAGTATTTGCTAGATATGTTGGCACTAACTGCAGGAACGGTCCCCCTATGAAGAAAATCTAGGTTCCCAAAAGATGCCTTGAAAATCTTCAGGTGAATGTCATCATGACACCACCTGTGAAGAATAGGAACCCCAGATCAAATTCTTCATATCGATCCAAGCCGTCATACGGACCAAACTCCTCACATGGATCATATTCCTCAAAAGGATCAAAGTCCTCAAATGAACATCATCGTGCTAACCCGTCTATTTCGCAGGGAAGATCTAAGGATTATGGATATGTGCATTATTCTTCAAATTATTATGTCCACAAGTCCTCGAAGAATTTCTCTGCTTACTCTTATGCTTATTCTAACCCCTCTTATGTGAAATGAAATGGACTGGCTTCTATGCCATCCTTCTCGTATGGAGCACGTAGAATGATGAACTCTTTGCCACCCCTTCAGATGTGGGTGGTGAAGAAAAAGAACTAATCTCTTCTGCAGGGTCAGGTCTCCAGACGTACGTAATCATCTGAAGAAGTTGCTGGAGACCTGAGCATGCCTGATAGGACGCAGGCTAACCATGAAGAAATGAACTTTCATTTCTCACATCCTCACACTACTTTATCTGTTCTGTTGCTTGATGAAATTGATCTGATGAATTGATGTCGTATTCTTCACTGATGAAGTATATGAGTTTGTAAGCTGCACTAATTCATCTGCAGGATGATCAACCCAAAGCCACTGAGTGGGTCCTCGATAGTGGATGTACAAATTACATGACTGGTGACAAGAATCTATTGATGGATGCTCCATTATCTCCGTCGCATCTGAAGCATATCATCTTTGCTGACAAAGGCAAAAGTCAGGTATTGGGTCTAGGTAAGGTTGCGATCACAAAGGATTGACACATGGACAAAGTCATGCTTGTTGAGTCCTTAGGATACAACCTTATGTCTGTCTCAATGCTTTGTGATCTTGATATGGTTGTTGTCTTTGGCAAATACCGTTGTGTTGTGGTTATGGAAGCTGACAATTCCAAAGTCTTCGAAGGCTTTAGGAGAGGAGACCTGTATATTGTTGATTTCTCTACAGGACCACAACCAACCGTGTGCCTACTTGCAAAAGCTTCAGAAGGCTGGCTCTGGCATCGACGACTCGGTCATGCAGTCATGAGGAATTTGCACACGCTTGCGAAGAAGAAGCATGTCATTGGCATCAAGAATGTCAAATTCCTCAAGGATCACCTATGTGGAGCCTGTGAAGCTGGGAAGATGACAAAGGCCAAGCATCCAGCGAAGACTAGCATGACCACTACTCGCCCATTTGAATTGCTTCACATGGATCTCTTCGGCCCTAATCATTATTCTGCTATTTCAAATGAAGCATCTCAATATGGCTTTCTTATTGTTGATGATTACTCTCGTTATACACGGGTACACCTTGTTACTTACAAATATGAAGTGCAGGAAGTCTTCAAATGATTTTCCTCGAGGGATTCAACCAACTTTGGTGTGAAGATCAAGCACATCAGAAGTGACAATGGCACTAAGTTCAAGAATTCTGATCTCGATGACTATCTTGATGAACTTGGTATTACTCATGAGTTATCTGCTCCTTATACTCCTCAGCAGAACGGTGTCGTGGAGCGCAAGAACAGGACTCTTGCTGAGATGGCTCGCACTATGCTTGATGAATACAAAACGCCTCGTCGTTTCTGGACTGAGGCAATTGATACTGCGTGCCACATCGTCAACAGAGTATATCTTCACAAATTCTCCAAGAAGATTGCCTATGAACTCCTCACTGAAAAGAAACCCAATGTAAGTTATTTCAAAGTCTTCGGTGCTAAATGTTGGATTAGAGATCCTCATCACAACTCAAAATTTGCACCGAAAGCACATGAAGGTTTTATGCTTGGTTACGGAAAGGACTCGCACACCTACAGAGTCTTCAACAACGTTCTTCACAAGGTTGTTGAAACTGTAGATGTGCGGTTTGATGAAACTAATGGCTCGCAAAGAGAGCACCTACCTACTGTGATAGATGAACCAGCACCCGAGGAAACTATCAAGTTAAAGGCTACTGAGGATGTCATTCCTATTGAAGAATCTGCTGAAGAATTCATTCCAGAACATGAAGAACGTCGAGCTAATGCACCTGAAGAAAATACTGAAGAAAATGGTGCTGAAGAAAATGCTGATCAAATTCTTCAACGACAACCAACTCATCCTCGCATTGCAAAAGAAGTGCAAGTTGAAAAGATCATCAATGACATCAAAGCGCCATGTCCTCTCACACGCTCAAAAGCTTCACATTTATCTAACTTTTGTGGGCACTATGCTTTTGTCTCTATTACAGAGCCCACTAAGGTGGATGAAGCATTTCTGGAGCCTGAGTGGATTCAGGCCATGCAAGAAGAATTACATCAATTCAAGCTCAACAATGTCTGGGAACTGGTCAAACACCCAGATCCTCGCAAGCACAATATCATTGGCACAAAGTGGATCTACCGCAACAAGCAAGATGAAAATGGCCTTGTGGTGAGGAATAAGCCACAACTTGTAGCTCAAGGCTACACATAGGTTGAAGGAATTGATTTTGATGAAACTTTTGCACCTATTGCTAGACTTGAGGCTATTCGCATATTACTTGCTTATGCTAACCATCATGATATCACTTTATATCAAATGGATGTGAAAAGTGCATTCCTCAATGGTAAGCTTGAGGAAGAAGTATATGTTGCTCAACCCCCAGGTTTTGAAGATCCAAAGAATCCTAACAAAGTCTTCAGACTCAACAAGGCCCTCTATGGCCTCAAGCAGGCCCCACGGGTGTGGTATGATACCTTGAAGGAATTCCTCATGAAGAAAGGCTTCAAACCTGGTTCACTCGACCCTACTCTTTTCACTAAATCTTATGATGGTGAATTGTTTATGTGCCAAATATATGTTGATGATATTATCTTTGTCTGTACTGACCAACGTTCTAGTGATGAATTTGCCTATATGATGAGTGAAGAATATCAAATGTCTATGATGGGAGAATTGAAATTCTTCTTAGGTCTTAAAATTTGTCAACAACGCAATGGCATATTCATATCTCAGGAGAAATACCTGAAGGATGTACCGAGGAAATACGGCATGCAAGATTGCAAATGCATCAAAATTCCTATGCCCACAAATGGCCATCTATGCACTGATGAAAATGGTATTGACTTCGATCATAAGGTATACCGCTCCATGATTGGTTCTTTATTGTACTTATGTGCATCTAGGCCAGATATAATTCTTAGTGTTTGCATGTGTGCCCGATTTCAAGCTACACCGAAGGAATCACACCATAAGGCTGTGAAGCATATTCTTCGATATCTAGGTCACACACCAACACCTGGATTATGGTACCCCAAGGGCTCGGCTTTTGATCTCATTGGATATTCTGACTCTGACTATGCTGGTGATCGTGTGGACCGCAAGTCAACATTTGGTACATGTCATTTCCTCAGACGATCTTTGGTCTGTTGGTCCTTGAAGAAAGAGAACTGCGTATCACTATCTACTGCTGAAGCTGAGAACATTGCCGCTGGTTCTTGCTGTGCTCAATTGCTATGGATGAAGCAAACTCTCAAGGACTACGGCGTCAACATTAAAAATGTGCCTCTCTTCTGTGACAATGAGAGTGCCATCAAGATTGCTCACAACCCAGTTCAGCACTCGAAGACCAAGCACATTCAGATTCGTCTTCATTTTCTTCGTGATCATGTGTTGAAGGGCGACATTTCTATTGAGCATGTGAAGACTGAAGAACAGCTAGCCGATATCTTCACAAAGCCCTTGGATGAGAAGAGATTTAGCAAGTTACGGTGTGAGCTAAATATCCTAGAATCTTCGAATTTTCTTTGAAAAGGACACTCATCCTAACACTTATGAAAAATTGATGACTTAGATGTGCAACACATGAAGAAACGTTTTCTTCAATCAATGAAGAATAACACTCTTAGTGTGAAGAAATTAACGAAGAATTTGATTCTCAGAACCCTATGATAATTGTACGCGGTGTCTGAAATCATCATTCTTATACGGTGGGTCACGCCACCACCAAAAGTTGGAATTCCTCAATTTATCATATATATATATATATATATATATATATATATATATATATATATATAGGGTCGCGCTATTCGTCACCCTGGGTGAGGAATAGTTATTCTTCACCCCTTCTCAATTTTAACATCAATGCAACGTATTTTTACGCTTCATAAATTTTGTGTTATTTTATACATAAAAAGAGAACGTAAGAAAATATGTATTCGCCGTAAAAAATATTTTATGTTACGTAAAATTACGAATGTAAGAACATAGTGTAAAACGTACATAAAATGTGATTTTTCTGATCTTATAACCTTTTTTATACCAAATTTTACATATTGAATCAATATGCATGTAATTATTTATATTATAAACGTAATTTATTTAGGAAGCGATCGTAAGATTACCTCGGATGAAGAATAATTTATTCTACACCCTAGGTGATGAATAGTAACACTATATATATATATATATAAGTTTATGTCCTCTACATCATTCACTTATTGCTAATTCTTCAAGTTGGTTTTTCTGCTAAGTGAATGTGATCGGACCCTTCCCCTCTATGCTATACTCAACCCAATATGTTCACAAATTCTTCATGTGAGTTCTATTTGAAACTCGTTCAAAATCTTCACTGTGTCCTTGTCAGCTGAAGAAATTGCGAACGGAACTTTAAAACCTATCTTATCTAAATTTTCGGCTTTGCCTCTCAAACCGTTCCGCATCCCACGATACACTTATCCATTCACCCACGATCACACAGGATCTCCACCTCTCAGTACGTGGGTGACACATGTCATGCAAATGAGAAGGGTCAGGGGCACGTTCATCCAATTTCTTTGGGCGAGCAGTTTTTCATCGTGGCTATAAATACCCCTCCTTCCCTTCCTCACTTCTTTTACTCCGCTCGATCTCTCTCTCCAGCTCGAGCTTCTCAAACCCTAGCACCGCCGCTACTTCATCGTCGCCGGTGAGGAAGAGCTTCACTGCCTCGACCTCGTCGCCGACGTACTCGCGCCGACCATGGAAATCTTCACTCCGCCGCCGCCGTAGTCGTCTTCCTCCGCCGAGTTAGGGCGTGGAAGATCTACACAGACGAACTTCACCTCTCCTCTTCACTATTCATCATGTTCTTCATCCAGGGTAATTAAAAGTTACTTTTACGGCCCTCGTTGATTCGAATGATTCTCTACAAAATCTTCAAAGGTGTTTTTTCTTCTTCATATCTTCACACACTAAAACACCTCACAAGTCATCTGTTCTTGATTCGTTTCTCTAAGCATCATTTTTCTTCAAGATTCCTCAATTGTGTGGATGTTCGATATATACAACTTTGGAACCTAAGACAAAGAATGCTTAGTGAAATTCTTCAAGACTCATCTGGTCAAATTCCTCAAACTTGTTCCTTTTGAAAAACCTTCTGAGAACGCATATGACCTCTCCAAATTCCTCGCAACTATACTCTGTTCACAGGTACTCATGTCAGCTGCTGAATCACTAGGTTCTCATCAACTTAACTCATTTGCAGCATTCCTTGAAGAAAAGTTGCATACTTCTTCAGAGAATTCAATTGTCCAAATTCCTCAACTGAAGAAAATGGCTGACGGTAAGAAGCCACAGAAAGGAGGAAAGAGGCCTGAGGTCAATACATCGTTTGAGAACCCTGATGAAATATATGCTGGGTACTGCACACCTACTGAGGAAACCAAGAATGAGCGCAAGGTGCGCATTCAGAAGATAGAGAGGAGATGGGCTAGAGAGTGGAGGGATTACAGATATGTCACTCCCAAGTACATGAAGAAATTCACACTCAATCCTCCATGCCCAAGACCTCCATTGGCACCTGGCCAAATAGCTGATCCCACCAGCCTCAAGCACGGTGAGGACTATCCTGACGAATGGGCCAAGCGCCAAGCCAAGTTGGCTAAGCAAGCCAGAGAAGCAGTGAGGAAATTCAATGAAGACTCTGCTACTGCTGCTGCCTCTATTGTCAAGCCAAAGAAGGCTATGTCAAAGAAGCCTGCGCGCAAGCCAAGTGCTTCACCTACAATGCCCTCAAGGCCAAGCTCCACAGCAATGCCGTCATGGCCAAATTCCTCTGCTCCTCCTGCGCCAACCCCAACTCCGATCCTTCCATCTGCATCAGATGTGAAGAAGACCAAGGCTGCGGAGCGTGCAGCAGTGAAGAAAAGGAAAGCATCAGCTGCTTCAGATTCTTCAGCTCTGAAGAAGATGAAGTCTATGACAAGTTCATTTGCTAATCCCATTGATGCTGTTCCCATCTCAACCAGGCCATCAAAGGACCTTGTTCCTTTTGGTGAAGAATATGAGATCCCTAGCGGATCTGATGAAGAAAATCATTCTGCTGCTTCGTCAGAGCAGATTGATGAAGAAATTAAAGTGGATGCAATCCCTTCAACACCGATCATCTCCTTGCCTATGCCTCAGTTCACAGCTAAAGAGGCTGGTGTTGAAGAAATGGAAGACGAAGATGTGGACGTTGGCTGCTCCACACCCGTAATCAGTGATGAATTCTGGGAAAGTCAGCATCCTAACTCTCCAATGTTCACACCGTTGCAGCAAATACCTCAGTCGCCTGCACCAACTGTTCAAATGGGCTCTGAAGAAACGCACCCCACTTCATCTGTGCGTGAAGAAATTCCAGCCACTAGTGCTGAAGAAACTGCTGCTGCTGAACATCTAAAGACGCAGACTGCCACTGAAGAGGAACCAGAAATTCCTCAGCCTGAAGAACCTGAGATTGCGATCCCTGAGGTCGTGATGCAACTCACTGACACTCCTCCGCCCAAGCCCAAGGATCCATTCTCACGCAAGCAAAAGTTCAAGGCTGATGATTTCTTCGGCGAGCACATATTCTTTGAAGATTACAACCCATATAACTCTGCTCGCATTAGGAAGAGGCATTTCTGGACTGCTAGTCAAGCCAATTTTTATTCCTCAGTGCTGTTCAACAAAGAGAAAATCTTCTACCATGAGCATATTCCTCACGTGGATATGGAATCTCTGCTGTGCTTCGCACCAGTCCTCACTGTTCTTCACGACGCTGGACTGTTAAACTTTTGCTCCGACATCTGCGATTGGAATGAAGAACTTATTCTTCAATTTTATGCAACGATGCACATCACCGAAGACTCTGAAGATGTGAATTCATGGGTGCCGGACTGGATTACTTCTGAATTGCTTCGTGCCTTACCACTCAGTCCTCCCCTTGAAGACGCTCATTGCATCTACAGTGAACCCGAGCTTACAAATCACTACATGCAGGTTCTGATGAAGCCTTTGAAGCCAGGTCAGGCACCAAGAACCAAATTCCTCATGAAGGAATTGCTTTATGTGCCCAGAACTGTCTATCATATTCTTATGAGGACAATGAGTCCTATCAAAGGCCACGACTCATCTGATGAGGAAATTGTTGGCATCATGAAGAATCTAGTATTCAACATCGTTCATGGCATTCCTGTCAATTATCATGATTTCTTCATGAGGACTCTAGCAAATGTTGCACTGTCTCCGTTTGAGCTGAAGCCTTATGCACCTTGGATTATGAGATTCCCCAGGACAAGGTCTTCACTCAACTACAAAGCTAATTTTCAGAATCACCTCAGCTACTTGCCCCCGATTGAAGTCATTAAGCAGACCTATTCCTCAGTTGATGGAAAGGGCAAGGCACCAGCTGTTATTGATGAAGGCATTCGTCCATTGGATGGTCAATTTCGCAAAGCTGCCTCTTATTCCGCCAATGATGACTCTGCCACACATGACTCTGCCAATGCACCCAAGTCCACTCCTCAAGCCACTGCTCCGCGCGTGATGATTGACCGTGAACTTCTGCTTAGTCTTCACCAGAAGGTGGATCGAAATCACAAATGGGTTAAGCGTCAGTTTGGTTCATTTCTTCACAACATGACTGCTACACACAATGCAGTGAAGAAAAACCATTACTACCTCCATCAAGTCTTCGGTCGCACCTGGGCAATATTATCACATCTGTATGGTGAAGACGATCTAAAGAAAATGGGTCTCAAGGAAGATTTTGAGTGGTCTGCACCTCCACCGAAGAAATTCAAGAAGGTCAAGGTTCCTTCTCTGGTGGCCAGCTCATTTTCTTCATCGCGCGACACTGATGAGAATGAAGACTTGGACGACACTGCGGCAGACCCTACTACAACAAACAACCCCAACAATGCTGGCGCTCCTTCATCAACTTGATATTCTTCAGGGGCATTAGTCCTCATATTTGATCCTTTTGGTCATTTGATGACAAAGGGGGAGAATTTTGAGTTAGTCTTCAAGCGGGTCTTTCTTGATGGGCGTTTTTTTGTTAAGTTACAACTCTCGTTCTTCTGAGACTTTATTGGATCGAGTTGTAAACTTAAACCCGATGGTGCTCTTATACTTTTGATATGTTTTTCTGCATGCTTATTCCACATATATGCTAATGCACGCATGTTGAATTACACCAATCACCATATTTCATCATGCATTTCAAATTCTTCATTGTGATATGTCAAATGCGTGTATGAATTACAAGATATAGGGGGAGATCTCCATGATTTAACTCGTCAAGTGTGCATTGCTTCAAAAGCAAATTCCTCACTATGCACATCTTCAGGGGGAGTTCTTCTATATCTTGCAATCAGATTCCTCAATATCAGTATTTACACTTCATATGTTTATCCCCATTGAAAACTTAACCTATATTGTCATCAATCACCAAAAACGGGGAGATTGTAAGTGCATCTAGTGCCCCTTAGTGATTTTGGTGTATTGAAGACTTATAGGTTAAGGGACTAATGCGTTTGTGAGTGTACACAAGTCTATAAGTCTATGTGGAGTTTGATATTTATAGCGAAAGTCGACCTCTAAAAATGAAGTTCTTTGACTGAAGACTTTGGATTTCTGAAGACTTTCTGAAGACTTTGAAAGTGAAGAAATTGGTGTGACCTTGAAGACTTGGTATTGATTCGAGGAACATGAAGCGTGAAGACTTTTGTTTTCGTAGTTTCATTTTCTCTTTCTTGAGTCATAGGAAACACCGTACTGTTAAAGGGGGTCGAGGAAATACTAAGGAAAAATTTCCATGTGATGCTCAACTCAAAATCCTACACCTACCAATCCCTTCGAGTGAAGCCATTGGAAATCTCATACAGTCCAGTCATATTCTTCAGTGAAAGAGACGAAGTTCTTCTGGTCTCTAAGGAATTTGTTCTGACTGAGGAGTTAGGAATTCGCCAGTGCGGATTGCCTACACAATGAGGAACATGATAGCCCTGAGGATTTTTCTACTCAAAATTCTGACCGTTGCTGTGCTATGCGCCAACTGTCCCAAAATATCTATCCATCTAATGGTCATATCATTGAAGGGCATTTATGTCTTATCATGTCGGGCTGTGCCCTAGGCATAAATAGCCGCCCCCTACAACCACTAGCTGGTTGGCTGCTCCGAGAGAAACTGACACTTGTCATTTGAGAGTAACCCATCCTCTGAGGACTTTGAGCGAAAATCATTGAGTGAGGAAAAACCCAAAACCCAAACACCTACAAACCCCAAGTGATTGAGCATCACTGAAGAGATTGATCTTGCGTGGATCCTACGCTTGTTACCTTTGAAGACTGTGCTTCTTCCAGATGGTTAGGCGTCATGGTCTAGAGCATCCAAGAGGAATTGTGGATCGCCGAGTGACCAAGTTTGTGAAGGTTTGGAAGTCGCCTGAAGACTTACCACGAGTGATTGGGCGAGGTCTGTGTGACCTTAGCTTAAGGAGAATACGGTGAGGACTGGGTGTCCTGAGCTGCGTGTTCAGGACTGGGTGTCCGGGACTGTGTGTCCTCGAGTTTAAATACTCAGCCGTTCCAACCAGACGTACAACTGAGACAGTAGTTGGAACTGGTCTACCAAATCATTGTCTTCATCAAGCTTACTGGTTCTATTTCCTTAACTCTTTCATTTCCTCATAGCTGTGTTGTGTGCCTGTTCATATCTGTGTTTGAAGACTTTGACTGAAGACTTTCTCAATTTCCTCAGTTCAATTTCTTCAGTCAGTTTGTCTTCATCCTATGTTATCTTGTGCTTACGCTTCCTGTACTCTGTGCCTGTCTTCATTTCATCATGATGACTATGCTTGTATTCTGTTATGTTTACTTTTGAGTACTTATTCTGCTGCTAGTAGTTCTTCGCTAAGGAATTTCCTCACCAGCAAATTCCTCAGTGAAGAATTTCATAAAAATCGCCTATTCACCCCCCTCTAGTCGATATAACGCACTTTTCATTAGTTTTGATTTACAGGGATTTAAAAACCGAGATTCTTCTCACGAAATGTTTTCAAATAGCACACGGTTCACTCACGAAAGCCGATATTCAATGAAATCTTCGTGGAAACCATATTTTAAAGTTTCGTTAAAATCTGAAAAAAATGTGGGATGTTAAGAAGGTGATGTTTTATTGCGACACAAAATTTCAAGTTGAAAAACATTACGAGATGTGAGCTATGAAAAAGAAAAATTCCGCCCTGAATAGTGACATTACTATTCGGCACTATTCAACACTGATTTTGTCTTTTTCATAGCTCACATCTCGTAATGTGTTTCAACTTGAAATTTTGTGTGGCAATAAAACATCATCCTCTTAACATCCTCCATTTTTTTGATTTTTTTTGAAACTTCAAAACATCTTTTTTCTCGTGGTTTTCACCAGTTTCCATCGAATGTTGGTTTCCGTATGATATCCCCCCCCCCCGCTGCATGCGCGATCTGAGTCCTGTGTTCTGACTGGCCAGAACCCAAACCCCACGGATTGTACGTGTGCACCGTTGGATGCTCCCAGATCGAATGGCAACCCTAAGCCCTTTCGATAGCACATGCAGTACATGGGTAACCACTATGCGCATGCATCGTGTAGCTCACACTTCCTTCTCTACTAGGTTTTCATTCAAAACAGGGTACCGTTTCTCGCCACTCCTCTCATCGGTTTCCCGCCTCTTCTCCCAGATATGCATGATGTAGATGTTCGTTTAATTCTTATAGTTCATCTCATCCAAAATCAATTAGTTTTATAAAAAAACTATTTGAAGATTCATGAAATTGTGCATTGTAAAGGTAAAAACAAAAAGTGACAATTCATTTCGAAAAAAGGTTTGGGCAATTAAGATATGGAAGATTCTAGAGAACAAAGGAGAAGTGCTTGTGTTTTGAGGTTTGTGCGTTATGATTAAATTCAACCATGGAGTCTTATAGATTGTACATGTGGCAGAATCTGGTGGAATGTAGATGATATCCAACAGCCAGTAGTGCTCGGATTTGCCATCTCTGTGCTATCGGATTGGCTTCAGCCAATGAGCAACTTTCATAGTTATTCGCACACTATATAGGTGTATAGATGTATAGATATATATAGATGTGCCCCATGCTAGACAAAATAAAGTTTGAGTGCATGCATGGGACGACCCACCCGGCCCCCACGCCACCCCCGCCGCCACTGCCTCAAAGTTGGGAAACTGACATCATAGGTATTGAACCAGGCTTGGAGTCGGGTACGGTGTTCGGTTTGTAATGTTGGCGTGGCCCATCGAATTTGTGCATTTGGGATTTAAACACATCATACACCATCATACCCATATATATTTTCAGGTCGCATGCAGTGTATACGGGGTCTTCTGATCGACCACGTCTCCCTTGTGCGGTGTTTTGTGACGACACGGATATTTGTGGGCTCCCCGAGTGTATATATATATCATCCCTCTGACCGATAATGAGGGTTATGTGTTAGGCCATGAATGGATTCCTCCTAGTTCGTGTTAGGGCTGGTCATTGTCAAATGTCGGTCAACCAAAGGTCGAGCTCATGCGTTGTCCGGATTCCCTCCCAGATGCTCGGATTGCTGGGTTCGACCTACATCAAACCCTGCGTACGTATCTCGTCCTTAACTACCTTGCCTTCATGGTTGTTGTCTGTATCGACAGGTAGGCACCACATCTAAATTGTACATTATTCTATATTGAAAACACACATCACCCCTTCCCAACGTACATCATTTTGGGCTGCATGAAAGAGGTGCTGGTTTTGTGGTCCCTCTCGTGCGATTTTTATGATGGTTCAATCTATTGGCCCAAGCGGTTTATCGACAATAACAACTGTCATTTGACCAAACGAAAGATTCATTGGTCCGTCTTATGGTAGGTCATGGTGACATGCATGAATGACCAAAGTATCGATCATTACGTGCATCCGCGCCACTGAAACAAAGTGGGATGTGGTGGGCCAAGCATCCTAGCTAGGTACAACATTATGTCATCATATATATCCTAGCTAGGTGGTTGTTAGGGTGCTTTCAGGTTTGCGAGGCAGGTGCCACCAAAGTTATGCATTGTGTATTTAAAGTTTTAAACATCCCCAATATTCGTACATATGTTTGGCCACTTCCAGGTGGTTCTTGACTTCTGTCCCCTCTCATCGATCTTCAATGACGCGCCCAACCGTGGGCCCGCGGGGTCAAACTTGTGCATTGGAATTTGGAACATCACAGACCACCCTTTTTAGTCATATATATTTGGGCCACATGCTGGTGTTGTTGTCTTTTGACCCTCTCTAACTTATTTTTTGATGCAAATATTCTGATGACCCTCAACGGACACTGGGTATAATATCTTAACCGTGTGCGATATATGTGCGATGTGAATCTCCACGACCGCGCAAGTGTAAGCAAATTAAGGTGGAGGTACTGGCTCAATCGTGTGCGATGCAAGTGCGCTGAAATCACCATGACCGCGCAATCGCGAGAAAAGGGTGGAGGTACTGGCTCAACCGTGTGCGATGCAAGTGCGCTGAAATCACCATGACCGTGCAAGCGCGAGCAAAGAGTGGAGGTACTGGCTTAACCATGTGTGATGCAAGTGCGCTGTAAAACCACCACCTGTGCAAGCTAAAGGCGGGTAACTTTATTTGGAAATTAGGACGAACCGTGTGCGGTAGACAAGCTAGCTAGAAATATAAAAAACAAACTACCCGCCTTGAGCGTTGCAAAAATCGGCGGATCTGCGCCACTTTTCCTTATTATCATACATGCATATTGTTATTGGACCGTGCATGATCTTGGGCACTCCCTCCCCGCATCGATTCCTTTACCCAAATTTTAGTAGCCGCCGTACTTCAATCGTTGCCCACACTCCTCCATTACCGACCTTATAGTAAAATTGCAGTAGTCGAGGCATTTGAATCGTCGCCCTCCCTCGTCCACCACCATCTCCACCCACCACTACTAAAAAAATTAGTAGCTGCGGCGTATCTTCAAACAGCACCCCCTCCACAGTCCCCCAAGACCAAATGTGAAGACATAGCAAATGTAACGCCATTATTGAAACACTTCAAACAGAACATTTGGTGGTGGTGTTACCCACCGTATAGGAAGTATTAGACCTAGACACGACGCACAATTATCGTGGCGCTCCGAAGTCAAATTCCTCATTAATGTATTCACAATTAGAATGCATGTCTTCATAGATTGAAGATATACTTTACTTCGTGTGTTGCACATCTAAGTCATCAATATGCATAAGTGTTAGGATGTGTGCCTGATCACAGGACATTTGAGGATTCCAAGATATTTAGCTCACACCGTAACTTGCAAAATCTCTTCTCATCCAAGGGCTTGGTGAAGATATCTGCCAATTGCTCTTCAGTGTTGACGTGTATGATATCAATATCTTCCTTCACAACATGATCTCTGAGAAAGTGACGACGAATCTCAATGTGCTTTGTCTTCAAGTGTTGAACCGGGTTGTTGGCAATCTTGATGGTGCTTTCGTTGTCGCAGTAGAGTGGCACTTGCTTCAGATGAATGCCATAGTCTTTGAGTGTTTGCTGCATCCACAGAAGCTGAGCGCAGCAAGATCCAGCAGCAATGTATTCAGATTCAGCAGTGGAGAGAGATACACAGTTCTGCTTCTTTGAAGACCAACATACAAGTGATCGTCCCAGAAAATGACATGTGCCTGATGTAGACTTGCGATCCACCTTGTCACCAGCATAATCAGCATCTGAGAATCCAACTAGATCAAACTCTGAGCCCTTTGGATACCATAATCCTAGAGTTGGGGTGTAAGCCAAATATCGAAGAATTCGCTTCACAACTAAGTGATGCGATTCCTTTGGTGCCGCTTGGAATCGAGCACACATGCAAACACTAAGCATAATATCTAGCCTAGATGCATATAGATAAAGTAAAGAACCAATCATGGAGCGGTATACCTTTTGATCGAACTCTTTACCATTGTCGTCGGGACCCAGATGATGTTTGGCTGGCATTGGCGTCGTGAAGCCTTTGCAGTCTTGCATACCGAACTTCTTCAGGCAATCTTTGAGATACTTCTCTTGAGATATAAAGATGCCGTTGCGTTGCTGTCGTATTTGAAGACCAAGGAAGAACTTCAGCTCTCCCATCATGGACATCTGGTATTGCTCTTGCATCATATATCCAAATTCTTCACTGTATTTCTGATTGGTGCAGCCGAAGATAATGTCATCCACATATATTTGGCACACAAACAGTTCACCATCATATGTCTTCGTGAAGAGAGTGGGGTCGAGGGAACCAGGTGTGAAGCCTTTGCTCTTCAGGAAGTATTTGAGTGTGTCATACCAAGCCCGAGGGGCTTGTTTGAGGCCATACAGTGCCTTGTTGAGCTTGTATACCATGTCAGGATGTTTTGGATCTTCAAAGCCAGGCGGTTGTGCAACATACACTTCTTCTTCAATCTTGCCATTGAGAAATGCGCTCTTCACATCCATTTGATATAGAAGTATGTTATGATGATTTGCATAGGCCAGCAGTATGCGTATGGCTTCAAGTCGAGCCACGGGAGCAAATGTTTCATCGAAGTCAATCCCTTCCACTTGAGTATATCCTTGAGCAACGAGACGAGCTTTGTTTCTGACAACTTGACCATGCTCATCTTGCTTGTTGCGGTATATCCATTTGGTGCCTATTATATTGTGCTTCCGAGGATCAGGACGCTTAACCAGTTCCCATACATTATTCAGCTCAAACTGTTGAAGCTCTTCTTGCATAGCTTGAATCCATTCAGGTTCCATGAAGGCTTCTTCAACTTTCTTGGGTTCTGTTATTGAGACGAATGCGAAGTGCCCACAGAAATTTGCTAGCTGTGTTGCCCTTGAACGAGTGAGCGGACCGGGTGCATTGATGCTATCAATTATTCTCTCAATCTGCACTTCATTGGCAACACGAGGATGTACAGGGCGAAGATTTTGCTCTTGCTGATCATTGTCATTGTTAGAGGGATTGTCTTCAGGCTGAGCATTGTCTTCAGGTTGATCAGGTGCGGAGATGATAAGTTCCTCTTCAGGTTGAGCTTCAGAGGGTATGATTTCTCCAGTTCCCATAAGTTTGATTGATTCACTGGATGGAACTTCATCTAGCACATTTGGCAGGTGCTCTCTTTGTGAACCGTTAGTCTCATCGAACCGCACATCCACTGTTTCAACCACTTTATAATGAAAGAGATTGAAGACTCTGTAGGAGTGCGAATCCTTTCCATATCCAAGCATAAAACCCTCATGTGCTTTTGGTGCAAATTTTGAAGTGTGATGTGGATCCTTGATCCAGCACCTGGCGCCAAATACTCTGAAGTAACTGACATTTGGCTTCTTGCCAGTAAGGAGCTCATAAGATGTCTTGTTCAGAAGCTTGTGAAGATAAACACGATTGATTGTATGGCATGCAGTATCAATGGCTTCAGGCCAGAATTTTCTTGGAGTCTTGTATTCATCAAGCATCGTTCGGGCCATCTCAATGAGTGTTCTGTTCTTGCGTTCGACGACGCCATTCTGCTGTGGCGTGTACGGAGCTGAGAATTCATGTGTGATGCCCAAAGTATCAAGATATGTATCAAGGCCAGTGTTCTTGAATTCAGTGCCATTGTCACTTCTGATGTGCTTTATCTTGGCGCCATAGTTGTTCATTGCTCGATTGGCGAAGCGTCTGAAGACATCCTGCACTTCAGTCTTGTAGAGGATTATGTGCACCCAAGTATATCTAGAATAATCATCAACAATGACAAAGCCATAGAGACAAGCAGTAGTAGTAAGAGTTGAGTAATGAGTGGGACCGAAAAGATCCATGTGGAGCAGTTCGAAGGGTCGAGTTGTTGTCATGATTGTCTTCGAGGGATGCTTTGGCCCTCGTCATCTTTCCTGCTTCACAGGCACCGCATAAGTGATCTTTCTTGAACTTGACGCCCTCGATGCCTATGACATGCTTCTTCTTTGCAAGGGTGTGGAGGTTCCTCATGCCAGCATGCCCTAGCCTCCGATGCCAGAGCCAGCATTCTGAAGCTTTTGCCAGAAGACATACGGCAAGCTGTGGTCCTGCTGAGAAATCTACCACGTACAAATCATCTTTCCTATACCCTTCAAACACTAGAGACTTGTCAGATTCCATTAGAACAAGGCAACGATATTTTCCAAACATCACGATCATGTTTAAATCGCAAAGCATTGAGACAGACATTAAGTTGAAACCAAGGGATTCAACAAGCATGACTTTATCCATGTGTTGATCCTTTGAGATTGCAACTCTACCTAGACCCAATACCTTACTTTTACCAGTGTCAGCAAATGTGATGTGACTCTTGTCGGATGGACGTAAGGTTGAGTCCATAAGAAGGCTTCTCTTGCCAGTCATGTGATTGGTACACCCACTATCAATAATCCATTCTGAAGCTGCTGGTGTCGTACCCTACAGTGCAGTTAGGGGGATAGGCTTCACGAAGAGAATTGTGAAGCAAAAACATTTGACGAACCAGTGGGTTATGAAAGCTTAGATCGAGATTTGGACTGATAGGGCGAGTAGCAAGCGATTCAGGAACGAAGTACATAATAAGACCATTTGGGCATTTGATCTTGCGCCCTACAAGATGTTTAAGGTCCCCAGCAATAGCGTCAGACGATTTTGGTTTTCTGCTGGAGACCCTTCCCTGCAAAAGAGAGTTAAGCTTTCTTAGCCACCCACATCTTCAAGGGTGGCTTAGAAGCAATAAGTCTAAGTGCAGCATCTGAGAACTTTGGCTTTGGAGCCCTAGCAAAAAGTCTTGCAGGAGGACAATAGTACTCATAAGAATAAGCAGAATAGTTCTTGGTCTTATGAACATGGCGGTTTGATGAACCGCGCTCATATTCATAGGCCTGAGTATGGCTTCCCTGCAAAACATTTGCGTTAGTTGGACTCCGGTGAGTCCTCTGTCTGTATGAAGCCTTTGGACCGTATGAAGCCTGTGGTCTGGGGTTTGTCTTCTTCACCTGTGGTGTCATGATGACATTCACAGGAAGATTCTCCAAACACTTTTCGGCACCCAGATCTTCTTCATAGGCGGTCCATTCCTGCAGTTAGTACCAATATACCTGGCAAACACTTCACCATTCTGATTCTTAAACAGTTTATAGTTTGCATCAAAGGATTCATCAATGACAATGGGGTTAGCACAAGTGAAGCCAGATAGAGTGGATGGATCTGCTGAAGGTTCCTTTGCAGCAACCCATGTGGTTTTGGGGTACTGCTCAGGTTTCCAGTAAGAGCCATCAGCATTCATTTTCCTTACGAACCCAACACCCTCTTTCCTAGGGTTTCGGTTCAGGATCTGCCTTTTGAGGACATCACATAGTGTCTGATGCCCTTTGAGACTTTTGTACATCCCTGTTTCAAGCAATGTCTTCAACCTAGCATTCTCATCAGCAATAGCAGTGGTATCCTCAGCAGAGGGGTTAGTTCCCACATCAACAGTTGAAGATATTGCAACAGTAGCAGCAGTAGAACATTCAGCAACAGAAGTAGCATTATCACGCTCAATGCATTTAAGACATGGTGGTTCAAATCCTTCCTGAGCTGAACTGATCTGTTCGGCGCGAAGCGACTCGTTTTCTTTTTGAAGATCTTCATGAGCCGCTCTCAATTTCTCAAGATCTTGCTTCCTTTGAAGATAATCATAGGAAAGCCTTTCATGAGCTGTTGAGAGCGTTTCATGACGACTTTCAAGTTCCTCATACTTAACGTGAAGATTTTTTATGTCTTCAATTAAGGACTGAGATCGAGTCATTTCAGCGTCTAACAGATCATCGCTTTTGTCTAACAGTTTTTGAATGTGTTCCATGGTTTTCTGTTGTTCAGTTGCAATTTTAGCGAGTGTTTTGTAGCTGGGTTTGGAACCACAATCAGAGTCATCGTCACTAGATGTTTGATAGTGAGTAGTGCGTGTGTTTACCTTGGCACCGCGTGCCATGAAGCAGTAGGTAGGAGCGGAGTAGTCCTTGTCATTTGCATCGGTGTCGGTGATGGAGTCATTGTCTTCAGTGTTGAAGATGGACTTGGCAACGTATGCTGTAGCCAGACTCGCAACGCCAGAATCGGACTCCTCCTCAGACTCCACCTCCGCCTCCTCAGAAGCGGACTCCTCCTCTGAATCCATTTCCTTGCCAACAAACGCACGTGCCTTGCCAGATGAGCTCTTCTTGTGTGATGAAGACTTTGAGGAGGACTTGGAAGAAGACTTTGAGTATTTCTTCTTCTTCTTGTCATCAGAATCATACTCCTTGCTCTTCTTTTTCTTCTTGTTCTCAATGTCCCACTGCGGACACTCAGAGATGTAGTGGCCAGGTTTCTTGCACTTGTGGCATGTTTTCTTCTTGTAGTCATGAGCAGAAGCTTCATCATTCCTTGAGCTTGATCGTGAAGACTTTCTGAAGCCTTTCTTCTTGGTGAATTTTTGGAACTTCTTCACAAGCATAGCAAGCTCCTTTCCAATGTCTTCAGGATCATCAGAACTGCTGTCAGATTCTTCTTCAGATGAGGAGACAGCTTTTGCCTTCAAGGCACGAGTTCGCCCATAGTTGGGACCGTAGATATCTCTTTTCTCAGAAAGCTGAAACTCATGTGTGTTGAGCCTCTCAAGTATGTCAGACGGATCGAGTGTCTTGAAATCAGGACGTTCTTGAATCATCAGGGCTAGGGTGTCAAACGAACTGTCAAGTGATCTCAGGAGTGTCTTGACGACTTCATGCTTGGTGATCTCAGTAGCGCCGAGGGCTTGAAGCTCATTTGTGATGTCAGTGAGTCGATCAAACGTGAGCTGGACATTCTCATTGTCATTTCTCTTGAAGCGGTTGAAGAGGTTGCGAAGGACACTGATTCTCTGATCTCTCTGGGTTGAGACGCCTTCGTTGACCTTGGAGAGCCAGTCCCAGACTAGCTTAGATGTTTCCAAAGCACTCACGCGGCCATACTGTCCTTTGGTCAGATGACCACAGATGATATTCTTGGCAGTAGAGTCCAGTTGAACGAACTTCTTGACGTCAGCAGCAGTGACACCTTCTCCAGCCTTGGGAACGCCGTTCTTGACGACATACCATAGGTCGACGTCAATGGCTTCAAGATGCATGCGCATCTTATTCTTCCAGTAGGGATATTCAGTTCCATCGAAGACGGGGCACGCAGCGGAGACTTTAATTATCCCTGCAGTCGACATAGCTAAAACTCCAGGTGGTTAAACCGAATCACACAGAACAAGGGAGTACCTTGCTCTGATACCAATTGAAAGTGCGTTATATCGACTAGAGGGGGGTGAATAGGCGATTTTTATGAAAGTCTTCAAAACGTGGAAGTTTCGAAGACAAACGATAGAAATAAACCTATTACCATGCAGCGGAAGGTAGACTACACTAGGCAAACCATAGTCAAGTATTCAATGAAGTGAAAGCACAATGACTAATAGCAGCTAGGTAGTAAGGATCAGGTAGGAAGATATTATGAAGCCAATCAGAACAAGCAGTCACTCAGTGAAGACAAAAGATAGTGCAATCATACAATGACTTCACAAGGACCAACAGTAAGTAAAGGGAAGGGAAGGATGAAACCAGTGACTCGTTGAAGACAATGATTTGTTGGACCAGTTCCAGTTGCTGTGACAACTGTACGTCTGGTTAGGGCGGCTAGGTATTTAAACCTGAGGACACACAGTCCCGGACACCCAGTCCTGAACACGCAGCTCAGGACACCCAGTCCTCACCGTATTCCCCTTGAGCTAAGGTCACACAGACCTCGCCCAATCACTCTGGTAAGTCTTCAAGGTAGACTCCCAAACCTTCACAGACTTCGTTCACCGGCGATCCACAATGACTCTTGGATGCTCAGAACGCGACGCCTAACCGGCTGGAGGATTCACAGTCCTCAAGTGTAATAAGTCTTCAGATCACACAGACAGGAAGACTTAAGTGATGCCTAACACTCTTTGGCTCTGGGTGGTTAGGGCTTTATCCTCGCAAGGAATTCTCTCTCAAAGGCTTCGAGGTGGGTTGCTCTCAAACGACAAAAGCCGTACTCTAACTCTGAGCAGCCAACCGTTTATGGTTGTAGGGGGTGGGCTATTTATAGCCACTAGGCAACCCGACCTGATTTGTCCGAAATGACCCTTGGTCACTAAGGAACTGACACGTGTTCCAACGGTCAGATTTCAAACACACACGGCAACTTTACTTGGGCTACAAGCAAAGCTGACTTGTCCGACTCTGGACAAGATTTGCTCTCATAGTCTTCACTCGAAGACATAGGTTTTGGTTAAGCATCACTTCAGTCATTCTGACTGTTTCTCTTGGACCCCACTTAACAGTACGGTGGTTCCTATGACTCAATAAAGAAGAAAAAGAACTACGAAAGATCTGAGTCTTCGAGCTCCATAGGCTTCATGCGATGTCTTCTCTTCAATGTGAATATCTTCACATACCACCTTTGACATCAATGTCTTCATACATTTTTAGGGGTCATCTCTGGTAGGAAAACCGAATCAATGAGGGACTTCTACTTGTGTTATCCTGCAATTCTCACAAACACATTAGTCCCTCAACTAGGTTTGTCATCAATACTCCAAAACCAACTAGGGGTGGCACTAGATGCACTTACAGTAAATGACTTAACCAAAAACTTACCGATGACTGCATCCGGCTGCTCTTCAACCTCCTCCACGTTAACGTGGTTCACCTGTCCCCTTTTGAAAGGGTTCGACTTCTTCCCAGAGCTTCCATTGCCATTCTGGCCTTCAGGACATTCATTGGCATACTGTCCGGTCTTCTGGCACTTAAAGCAAGTGACTTGGCTGGGGTTGATGGGTTGGTACGGTTCTGGTTGTTGCTTCCTTCATTACCATTACCATTCTTGGTGCCGTTGTGATTGTGCGAGCTACCTCCTCCATGGGTATGCTGAAAATGCCCTCCCGATCTAGGGGTAAAACGTGGCTTCTGCTGAGCTCCAGAATTGTACTTCTCTTGTCCATACTTCCTCTTGCGGTTCTCAATTTGCTGCTGCTTGCCTTCAATCATAAGAGCACGGTCTACCAACTCCTAGTAGTTGTTGAAGGTTGCTATCATCAACTGCATGCTCAACTCATCATTCAGTCCTTCCAGAAACTTCTCCTGTTTAGCTGCATCCGTAGCAACGTCATCTGGGGCATAACGTGCTAATTTACTAAAGTCCTCCACATACTGGCCAACTGTCTATCCTCCTTGGCGCAAGTTGCGAAACTCACGCTTCTTCATGGCCATAGCTCCTGCTGAGACATGGGCAGTGCGAAAAGCCTGCTGAAACTGGTCCCACGTGACAGTGTTGACAGGGAAAGTGGCTGTGAAATTCTCCCACCATGATGCTGTGGGTCCTTCAAGCTGATGTGCATCAAACTTCACCTTCTCCACATCTGTGCATCCTGCTGTGGTCAACTCTCTAGCTATCTTGCGGAGCCAATCATCTGCCACTATCGGCTCGGTGCTACTGGAAAACACCGGCGGATTCAGCCGAAGAAAATGGGCTAAGTGATCAACAGGTGATGGTGGTGGTGGTGGGTTGTTGTTGTTGTTGTTCCCCTGATTCTGATTCTGGACTAGCAACTGCATCAGTGTGTTCTGCTGCTGGATCAACTGGGTGAGCTCCGGTGGAAAGGTAAATCCGGGGTCACGTCTCGGAGGCATCTGCGGGTTTAGAAAAGATGAGATTTAAGAATAGAGGGGGTCTAAAGACAAAACACTACCCATATGCACATGAGGCAAAAGAAAACAATTCACTTCATTCAATCAAACAAGGGCATACAATCGATTTAACTATCGCAAAAGTGCTCGGACTACTGTATTTACATGGTGGACTACTACTACTGATGAGGTGGTCTACTAGAAATATTCTTCGGTTGCAGACTCCATGATATCTGCTCCGGCTTCATCAACATAGTCTTCATCTCTATCATCTGGGTCCGAGTCGGTGTCATCGATGATGATGTAGTCTTCAGGGCGAATCTCCTTGGGTTCTTCGTCTTCATCTACTGGTGTAGGGCCTCCCATAAATATTCCGATCTTCTTGATCAGATCGTCATTCTTCTCCACCAATACTTCAATTTCTTCTTCATAATCTTCACGTGTAGCCTTGAGTTCTTCCTCCAGTTCCTTGATTCTTGTCTTAGCCTTCTTCAGGTCTATCATGTCGGCGCACATCTGGTTCTCCTGTCGTCGAATGTGCTGGTTTAATTCCTGGATAAAAGCTGCAATTGATCTATCCTTTCTGGTGCTGATCATCTCCCAGTGCTCATCTCGGCGCCCACAAATCTGGTAGATAGTATCCTTGAGATCATTGCGGTAGACTTCTCCAATGCGTCCCATGGCGATGTGAGCTGCCATGCTCTTTCCTAGACTCCAAGTTGGTGCATCAAAAGAAAACTCTATGGGCTCAGTGACTGGCATGAACGTCCTTCCTGGAACTTGAACTTGAATCATCCAGCACTCTTATTTAGGTAAAGTGGCGTTGTAGGTTCCGGTGAAGCTTGGTACTCCTATGTTCAGGTATCTAGTGACTTCCTTCAAGTGGCGTCCAAAGGGTGTATCTTCATCCGGTTGTGTGAACTTGTTCCTTGCATCCGCCATCCTAAAGAGTAGAAAAGATGAGAGGTCAGAAGAGAAGAGAGTGAATAGTGATCTAGGTCTTTTAGCTTAGTGGTCCTGTCCTACAGTCAGCGTGTGCTCTGATACCATCTCTGTAGCGACCAGACCTCAAACGGTCTGATCTCTGTGCTCAGGTGTCATCCCTGGATCTGTAATGCTGACACCACACAGTACTTGAAGGATTTATAACAGAGTAGCAATCACACACTTATTACATCGAGTGTCTCAATAGAGAACTTATTACAATAAATATGGCTTAAGGCCATCTAATAACGATAAGAGCGGAAGGCTTGGAAGATAAGTGAGTCCATCAACTCCAACGGCATCACTGAGTATAAACCACGACCTAAAAACTCCTTAATCTTCGTCTGAAAAGTCTGCAACATTAACGTTGCAGCCCGAAACGGGTCAGCACATGGAATATGCTGGCAAAGTAACACATAGAGAGTAATGGAATGAAACAGCTATACTATATGCATATTTGGCTAGTGGAAAGCTCTATGGTTACAGTTTTGCATAAAGCCAATTTTTCCCTACTGCAAAGTAATAAATTTTATTTAACTATCATGGTAGTTGTTAAACATTGAGAATGGTTGACAGCATCCTCAATCCCAATTAAGCATCATCATTATACAAAACCCAACAAACTTAAATTTTAGAGTAACATGTTGAGATTCACATGATAATCCAAGTACTAGATACTCAAGATGTCCATAACCGGGGACACGGCTAACCATGATTAGTTTATACACTCTGCAGAGGTTTGCGCACTTTTCCCCACAAGACTCAATCGCCTCCGTTTGGTTTCTCGCACTACATGGTGTTTGAGAAGACGGATGACCGAGACACAGTCTTTCATAAGCGCTAGCACCTTACGATGGATAGACCGTTACACCTACTTTCCCCTACATCTGCTAGTCTACCCTGTAAGAGTTCGCACGACTTAATCAACTATGCTAGAGCCCATAATAGCTTGTGGCTGCACACGGAAGTTTCTAGTTTGAAAATTCTCATGATCCCTTTGGGCCTGGGTGGCGGTCCATAAAAAAAATAGGCAATCCTGGAATACCCAGGTACCTCAATCCACCAAGATGTGTGTTTAAGTTGCCACCTTAGATAAACCATTAATTAACAAACTCACATCTGTCATGGATATCACTCACCCAATCCACGTCTACTAGCATAGCATGGCACAATAGGCAAATGTAGAAGTAACTCCCAAAGGTTTGACAATAAACAGGTAATAGGTACCACCTCAACTACTTCCATTCCTACAATTTAATTAGATCCTAATCATGCAATGTTTGAGGATTGATCTAATGCAATAAAACTAGGTAGTAGGAGGTATGATCAAAGTGTTACTTGCCTTGCTGATGATCCGCGAAACCTAGAGATTCGAAGTAACAGGCGGCGCACTCCGGGTATTCTATCGCAGACAAACAAACAAGCATACAATAAGTACTCATCTAATGCACAGTCAAAACTCAAATAAGAGATCTAACCAGACGGTTCAACTTAAGAACTCCGGTTTGCAAAAGGAATCAAATCAAACGAAGCAACGAAGTCAAACGGCAAAAGAAACATGCTTCGTTTACTATTCTGGATCTAGGGCAATTTTTACAGTGGCAAAAACTTATTTAAGTTGGTTAAACGGATAGAGGGTTTCGAGACGAAACTCCAGGCGCTTGAATCGCCTGATTCCGATAAACGAGCAAAAAGTTATATTAAAACAAAAATCGGATCAGGAATCGCGATCAGCAAAATCGCGGATTTAATCCAAGAAAAAGAAAAACAACGAACGTTCGCTAGAACGAATGAACGCTCGCTAATTAAATAAATCGGAAAAACCGATCTATTTAAAAAAACCGAAACTAAAAAAACGACAAAATCGCCGAAAAAACCGAACGGTTTTTCGGGAAAAAAGACAGGCGTCTTAAAAAAATATCTACCGGCAACTCCGGCGGCGGCGGCGGGCTCCGGCGGCGGCAGCGGTCTGCAGCGGGGCGGCGGCGGCGGCGGTCGTCGGGGCGGTGGCGGCGGGTGGCGCTAGGGTTCGGGCGGCGGCGGCCGGCGGCTCGGTGGGCTGCGGGGTCGGGTGCCCCGACTTTTAAAGGCCGGCCCCGGAGGAGTTCGGGCCTAACACGACCCGTAGGTCGGTTTCGTTTTTTTGATTCCGTGCAGAAAAACAAATAAAAGAAATACTAATCGGACTCCAAAAATCCCGAAATAAATTTTCCCGGGCTTCTAAAATCAAGCCGCACCAGGTGAACATTTATTTGGGGCCTAAATGCAATTTTGAAAAACGCACATTTTTCCTAAATTCAAATAAAATAACGAAAAACTCCGAAATAAAACCTTATTTGATTTTATTATTAAATCATCAATATTTCTTTATTTTGGGAAAGTCATTTTATTCCCTCTCTCATATTTTTGTAATAGAAATAATTGATGATAAAATAATTAAAATCAAATGATCCTATTCTCAAAATTTGAGAAAACTCAAATATGAAAATAACGAAATCCCCAACTCTCTCTGTGGGTCCTTGAGTTGCGTAGAATTTCTAGGATCAAAACCAAAAGCAAATAAAATATGATATGCAATGATGATCTAGTGTATAACATTCCAAATTGAAAATTTGGGATGTTACAACGGGATCACCATCCAGAACACCTGGAACATCCAGCACCTCCGGAAGTTCTACCCATGAAGCAAGGCCTAGTGCCTGCGAAGGTCTCCGCTCGTGACACTCTCACGTAATAATGAATGGGGCTGTACACGCCCCGGAGTCTCCTGAGTGCCGCCCGCGGGCCTCACGGGGGCTCCCACCCACGTCCTACTGGCAGCACTTAGCTCCGCGCTGGTGAGAAGACTAGTCTAGGTGCCAGACGCGGCAATTCTTTTGCTTGCTTTCTATAGCTCGCTTGCAACTTCTTGAATGAAATTTGGAGTTCTCGCATTTCTCATTCGTCAGAGTTGGGGTTTCTTTTTCTCTCCTCTTGATTTGCTCGCCTCTCCAGCCTTGTCCCAGGAAGAGCGGCACTTGCCCATCGCTCCTCCTTGCGCGCCCCGCGCGCGGGGGCTAGGCAGGTATGTACGCTTGGGCTCACTCGCGAACACACCTCGTCGAAGTCTCGTTTCCCCAGAGCTTCGGTATCCTTAAATCCTCGCGAGGTGCTCTCGAATGATCTCGTGGGCATGCGCAGCCTCTTAAGTCCGTGCCTCCGGGCCACATGACGCGTTGTACTAGCCACAACCAACCCATGCTCGGGGGCTCGCGCGAGGAAGGACGTGACGCCTCGTCAGGATTTCTAATAACTCTGCAGCTATACCAAGTCTCCTGAGGCCCGACGTCTCCTGAGTCATCAGGAAGGGGACTTTGCATGACGCTGCTGGAAAGGTGCGCCCTTGCAAGGCGGAAAACTACCGCAAGTATACCGAGCTAAGTTACCCTAACCGCACCTAGTCGGAATATGGGCACCACGGCACAACATCAAGACAATAAACATAGCATAGTGGCATAAGTACCATGGTTCATTACACACCCCAGCAGGGCCCTCTAATTTTTTGAAATGCAGGAGAAAGGAAAGGAAAAACAAAAGCAGCACTCGCGACCGCAACAACTCCCAAGGCCAGGCTCCAGCAACGCCAAAAGCACAGCCCGAGCCTTCTTCCCGCTTCACCGGAGCGCGGTGGTGAGATGGCCCATCGCCTTCCCCAATCTGAGCCCAACGGCGTGGTGTCTCATCGATGCCCCAAGACCGGAGCTTCAGGTGCCTTCCATGATTTTTGGGTTTCAACGTGTGATTTGTTTGTTCCGTTGCATTTCATCTTTGCATCATGTGCATTGCACCATGTCATCATGCTACCCGTTTTAAAAACTCACTAAATAAATTGCATGGATCTTCGGTCCATTTAAACCGAGGGAATTCACATGGTGATTCTCTTTATAACATATCCTCCCGATATCAGGGAGCTATATTAAATATTCCAATAATTTGGATTCACCCATAAACACACTTGCAAAATATCCCAATGCCTTTATTATCTTAATTCTTGGTCTCCAACGTTGCTATATGTTCTTTCATCATATTCCGGAGCTCCACCAAAAATCCGAACATTTTTGGACACCTCTAATTCCTAGTCCTTGTTCAAACCATTTGAATTAAATTCAAATGACTTTGAATTAAATTCTTGCAATTATGCCTCTCCTATTTTTCGTGGACCGTGCACATTTTTACGAGTCCGTAAAAATTATTCCTCGTGCGCAAATTCTTTCCCTAACCCCCCTCTTGTTTTCTCTTCTCTCTATGCTTTTTCTATTAAAGGAAAGAGAATAATAGAGAGAGTGAGAGGCAGCCTGCACTGCTGGCCTCTTAGAATCTCCCACCAGGCCGGCCCAACTATCTCCTGTTCCCACAGCCCACCAAATCCCTCCTAAACCTAACCCTCTCCCTGCCTGATCCCACTCACCTCTCCCTCTCGTCCTCATCCACCGCTGCCAACACCCCCACGCACGCAGTTCCCAGGAACCGCTCGACCCACCTCTCCCTCTCGCTCCCACACGCATCGCTAGGGACAGACGCTCCCCAGCATGCGTGAGCCCGTGCCCCCGCCTCCTTCTCCCACCATTGCCGCCGCCTTCCCCACTCCGGTGAGGCTGCCGCCCGCCGACGCCAAGCTCTGCCCCGCGGCCCTAGCTTCCGACCGCGCCAACCCCGGCGCCCCTCCAGCCTCTCCTCCTACACTGTCGCCTCGCCATGGAGCCGCTTCACTCGGGCCCCTTCTGCGCGCCATGGCCGCTGCTCCGCCTATATCGTCGGTGACCATGACCAGCGCCCACCTCTTGCAGCTCGAGCGCCACTGCAACATCTGCTCTGTCCGTCGCACGCTACCCTCCGTCCCGGCCGCTGTTCCCCTGCCTCGTCCTCGGCGCCTCGACCCCGAGCACCTCGCCACTCTCTGCTGCACGCAGTTGCCAAGACTGTGCATCGCAGCGCCCGGAGCTGGTCGAATCTGCTCTAGCCGGCCATCTTGCATCTCCACCCGTTTCCCCGTCCCCGGCGCCGCATGCAGCTGTGCCAAGCCACAGTTGTTGCCTCTGCACTGCCCGCTGTCCTGCTCGCCGACGCAAAGTCCATTTCAAACGTATCTGTACCCCTGCTTCTCCATGGGCTTGTGTTCGTCGTCGCTGTCAGCCGAGGCCCCTTGTGTTGCGTTGTTTGGACCGTCAAGTCCGACAAGATCGGCTATATGGACGCAAGACCCATAACCGGTCCGTCAAGTATCTACTCCAGGATATTTCTCCAAGTACCACGACTTCGCCTCTTGCTTGGCAAGTACCGCACTGAACGCCAAGTACCAGGACGTCGAGGACCCGACAAGTTCATCTACGTGCGTGTACGACTACATATCCGGGATGCGCCTACTACCTCTCCGAACAAACATGAACGATTGCTGTCGCAAGAACAGGATCGAAGAGTCCAAAGACCCCAAGTACCACGACACCGATGACATGAACATCTACGGAATGTGTACGACTACACGACATTGCGCCAAGTACCCCGATGGCCGGAGCCCTCAGATCCATCAAGCTCGCCTACGAACCAAGAACAACTACCGTCTCCGAAGAACCATGTAGCGAACCCGTCAAGTCAGACAACGATTGTGTACAACTACCGACGACGTGTATGTTGCCAAGTACCCCTTCGGATCGCTAAGTTCGACTACCGATAGCATGTACCTCTACCGTCGACCCTAGAGCATGCGAGAATGACTACTTCCACTACGAATGTCCCGAGAACGTCTACTTCCCCTACACCGCATCAAACTCGAACCCCTCCGATAACGCACGCTTCGAAGGTATAACCCCGAGACGACCGCCCGTATACGAATGCATGTGTGATGTATGAGATGGTCGTGGTTGCACCGTGTCCAAGTTGTTCGTTGCGAGTTCCTCGTTTCCTTGCTGTCGACATGTGGGAACCCGGTATCTGGGAGAACCCCATCGTTAATCGCATGACACGCTCCCGTCACACTTCCTTTGCATTGATATCTCCATGAGCTACCGGAACTGTTATGTTGCCGTCGCATCATTTTCGGAATCATTGCCGTGGCACCCCCTTCGTTTCCGTCACGATGACAAATGCCTCATATCTTATCATGTTAACATTTTCTTAAAATTGCATAAACTTGAACATGACATCCGCATCATGATAACAACTTTTAATATGTTTAAAAATTGTTGTTGCATTAAATTGCTAATGCACATGAGGATATACCAGAATTTTTGTTGTTGTTTCCGGCCTCATTTAAAATGCCTAGCTGTGTATTTTCACTCATGTTTCACCTCTTGCCATGTTAACCAACATTTAATATTGTTGAGTACCTAACCAGGAGTGAACTAAATAATTGATGTGGTGTTCCGTCAATATGCAACTCGTTGCATATTGGGCTCCACTTAACTTGTAGTTTTGTTTGTGCACTTTACCATGCCATGCATATTTAAACCGGACATGCATCATACTTGATTATGCATCGTGCCATGTTTATGTGATGGTTGTTTACTATGTTGTTTGCTTCTTCCCGGTGTTGCCTCTTCGGGCTAGTTCTGATAACGTTGTTTTGTGAGGATTCGTTCGACTACGTCCGTTTTTCTTCTTCATGGACTCGTTCTTCTTCCTTGCAGGATCTCAGGCAAGATGACCATACCCTCGAAATCACTTCTATCTTTGCTTGCTAGTTGCTCGCTCTTTTGCTATGCCACGATACCTACCACATGCTTTATCATGCCTCCCATATTGCCATGTCAAGCCTCTAACCCACCTTTCCTAGCAAACCGTTGATTGGCTATGTTACCGCTTTGCTCAACCCCTCTTAAAGCGTTGTTAGTTGCAGCTGAAGATGAAGATTGTTCCTTGTTGGAACATGTTTATTGTTGGGATATCACAATATCTCTTATTTAATTAATGCATCTATACACTTGGTAAAGGGTGGAAGGCTCGGCCTTATGCTTGGTGTTTTGTTCCACTCTTGCCGCCCTAGTTTCCGTTATGCCAGTGTTATGTTCCTGGATTTTGCTTTCCTTACGCGGTTGGGTAATAATGGGAACCCCTTGACAGTTCGCCCTGAATAAAACTCCTCCAGCAAGGCCCAACCTTCGTTTTACCATTTGCCACCTAAGCCTTTTTCCCTTGGGTTCTGCAAACTCAAGGGTCATCTTTATTTAAACCCCCGGGCCAGTGCTCCTCTGAGTGTTGGTCCAAACTAGAGCACTGTGCAGGGCCATCCCTTGGCAACTTGGGTTATGTCAGCTCCTGTACGCTTAGCTTATCCGGTGTGCCCTGAGAACAAGATATGTGCAGCTCCTATCGGGATTTGTCGGCACAATGGGTGGTCTTGCTGGTCTTGTTTTATCATTGTTGAGATGTCTTGTAACCAGGATTCCGAGTCTGATCGGGTCTTCCTGGGAGAAGGAATATCCTTCGTTGACCGTGAGAGCTTGTGATGGGCTAAGTTGGGACACCCCTGCAGGGTTTTGAACTTTCAAAAGTCGTGCCCGCGGTTATGGGCAGATGGGAATTTGTTAATGTCCGGTTGTAGAGAACTTGACACTTAACTTAATTAAAATGCATCAACCGCGTGTGTAGCCGTGATGGTCTCCTTCCGGCGGAGTCCGGGAAGTGAACATGGTTCTTGGGTTATGTTTGAACGTAAGTAGTTTCAGGATCACTTCTTGATCACTTCTAGTTTCACGACCGTTGCTTTGCTTCTCTTCTCGCTCTCATTTGCGTATGTTAGCCACCATATATGCTAGTGCCTGCTGCAGCTCCACCTCACTACCTTTTCCTACCCAAAAGCTTAAATAGTCTTGATCTCGCCAGTGTGAGATTGCTGAGTCCCCATGACTCACATATTACTTCCAAAACCAGCTTGCAGATGCCGATGATATCGTGCAGGTGACGCAATCGAGCTCAAGGAGGAGCTCGATGAAGATCTTGTTCATTGTGTTGTTTCGTTTCTGTTGATCAGTAGTGGAGCCCAATCGGGGCGATCGGGGATCTAAGCATTAGGGGTGGTCTTCTTTTATTTTGGTTTCGTAGTCGGACCGTGATTGTATTCTGGATGATGTAATGCTATATTTATGTATTGTTTGAAGTGGCGATTGTAAGCCAACTCTTTATCTCTTTCTTGTTCAGTACATGGGATGTGTAAAGATTACCCCTCTTGCGACATGCCTACAGTGCGGTTATGCCTCTAAGTCATGCTCCGACACGTGGGAGATATAGCCGCATAGTGGGTGTTACAATAGCCGCCACAGCTGGTGCTCTCGCCAGAGGGGGAGCCCCTACTGCTGGAGGTGGTGCGGCCGTCGCCATGTGCAAGCTCACCCTCGTCGTCATCACTCCCGTCGCCAAGGCCAAGCTCGTCGTCACTGCTTCCATCCTCGGGGCAGCACCACGCACGACGTCCGTCTTCCCTGAACACCCTCACGTAGAGGCTCGCGAGGCCGTCATACTTGAAGTGGAGGGTGCACCTCCCGCCCAGGCCTCGCGCGCGGGCAAATGCCTGGTAACCTTGGGTTAAGGACACGTTGCCCGCGGCGGTGACTTTGACCTCCCCCCACGAGGCTCTGCTACAACAGCCGTCAGCCTGCAGCCAGAGACCATCAAGCCCCGCGGTCGGCAGTGCACTCGTGAAGAAGTGCGGGTGCGGGTGCCAGGTGCCTGCGGGCCGCTCCGACCACATGACAAACTCCGGGAACACGTCCGCCGAGTGGAAGCGCGGCCGAGGAGGTCGGGCGACCATGGCGCACCTTCCCCCATCGCAGGAGCTGCCTCGTCCTTGGTGTCTCCTGCCACAAGAAGAAGTGCCGCCGCGGCCGCCGGAGGCAGTGCCTGCCCTTGGAGGGTTGCGCCAGCGCCCCTGAGGGACCACTGTCGGGGTCGCAATGTACTTGCGGGGACGACCGCGGCTCCTATTGGGCGGTGGCGAACCCGGTCCCTCCTTGGGGGCCTTTCCCTTCTCTATGGTGGAGAACTGCCTCGTTGGCGCCATGAGCAGTTTGGCTAGACAACGAGACCAAGAAGAAGGGGGAGCAGGCAGCAAGAAGATGGAGATGAGCAGGGGACGGGCTCAGCCCCTCCCCTCATTTATAGTCGGAAGGAGGCCAACTGCCGGCCTCCATGATCCCACACAATGATGATCTTTCTCTGCATGCAGCAGGCTCTTGTCAAGTCGAACGGTTGTCGAGGCAGTGTGGGGAAGTGAAGACGCCCCCGTCCCATCAATCGCCATGTGTCAACCAAGGCTGCAGGCTGTTAGGGCCCGCGGTGCTTTGCACTTGCCCTTTGGCTTCGCCTCGAAGCCAAGTTTGAGCGTGCCTTGGGCCCGGGGGCTACTGTCAGGGTTATGGGAATGGGGGTACCGAGACTTGCCTGCCTGTGGCCCACGGTGTGGCTCCATCGACGGCCTGGTATGGCCCATCTCCAGCATCAACAACTCAAGACCCTCGCCAGGGGCCGAGCCTCGCGAGGCGGACGACACCAAGACCTCCAGAAGGAGCGGCCTCCTCAGGCTGGCTCCTAAGGAGCGGAGATCTCTATGCAACTCTCACCTCGTGAGGTTTAGATGACATGAGCCATGATGACCAAGGCCTGGTGGGCACCAGCGGGCGCAGGACAACGGTTTCCTCTTTGATTCTAAGGAGGCAAGCACAGGCGCGGATTCCGAGTAATCAGCCAAAGGTTTCCATTCCCGTTCAACAATACCAAGACCGTCAGGACGGCATGACGGAGGTCATCGCGGAGCCCACCAAGGCGCCATGACCAAAAGCTTTGCAGGCGAAGACTACTTTTGTCAGGATAAGATGTACTAGATGTATCCTTCGAATTTGGCCGTTGCGGGATCCCTTCCCACCTTCATTTGGGAAGAGGACCAATGCCACTATAAATATAGCTAGCCTCCACCATAGAGGGGGTCACATCCATTCCATCCCCACTAGCTCAAGAGCATACCTCCTGAGGTTGTTCTTCCACTGTACTAGTTCATCCTTGGCCCATATCAATGCCAATCCACCACAAAGCAGGAGTAGGGTTTTAAACCGCAAGGTGGCCCGAACCTGGGTAAACTAATGTGTCCCATTTCCTTCCTATTCATCGAGCTAGGCCATGAGATTGGCGAGTAGGCAGAATGGGGAGGTTGAGTCCTTCGCACGCACCCTAGAGTTCGAATCTATCAAGGGTCTGCGGAGTCCGAAATCCGGCAATCATCGATGGGTTAAGCGTCAATTCACTCCTATTCAAGGAAATGTGAGAGTGATGCATAACACCGTCTGCAAGAATAGATACTATCTCCTTGAGATACTTGATCGCAGCTGGGCCACACTTTCACTTCTCGAAACAGATGAAGAACTTGCTGCTGAGGATTTCAAATGAACTTTGACTGGGCTGAAACGCCAACGAAGAATTTCAAGAGAACTCAAGTTCCTCCTCTGATGCCGAGCTCACAGTCTTCATCATGCTCCACTAATGAATATGAAGTTAGTGAAGACACAGCTGTTGGTCTTTCTATACCGCGTGACCCCAACTCTGTTGGCGCTCCCTCGACCTCTCCATGATGTTTTTTCTATAGGGGTCTTAGTTCTCAAATTCCCGACCTTTTGGTCATTTGATGACAAAGGTGGAGAAGTTTGAGTTAGTCTTCACGCGGGTCTTTATATGGGCTATTTTTGCTTAAGTTGCAACTCTTGAACTTTTCTGGATGTGCTCTTGTTGAGTTGTAACTTAATAAATGTTGGTTGTCTAACTCTTATGCTTCATTTGATGCGCATATTGTATTCTTCAATATATATATATATATATATATATATATATATATATATATATGCTCATGCATGCACAATTTTGTCAGACACCAATTTTCATCATGCATTCATATTCTTCAGATATCTTATGATCATGCATGATTGGATTCCAAGATATAGGGGCAGATCTCCACAAATTCAAACTGCCATGTGCATTTGCAATCCAAAGCAAATTCCTTATATGCACATCTTCAAGGGGAGTTCCTCAATATCTTGTAACCGATTTCTTCCAACTCTGTACTTACACTTCAATTATTTTTACTACCGTTGAAACCTAACCAATTTGTCATCAATCACACAAGGGGGAGATTGTAAGTGCAACAAGTGCCCCTTAGTGGTTTTGGAGTATTGATGACAAATAGGTTGAGGAACTAATGAGTTTGTGAGTGTACATAGGAGACAAAGTCCCTAAAGATTTGGTTTAAGACATGGAAGACGACCCCTAAAAATTAATTTCATCAAGTGAAGAATTTGGTCATTAAATTGGTACGACCTTTGTCGGTGTCTGGGGAACGGGGGTACCCAGACTTTCCTGCCTGCGGCCCGCGAGCGTGGCTCCACCAACGGCCTGGTATGGCCCAGCTTCAGCAGCGGCTACCAAGACCCTCGCAAGGGGCCAAGCCTCACAAGGCGGAAGACACCAATACCTCGCTAGGGGCAGCCTCACTAGGCAGGCTCCCGAGGTGCGGAGATATCTATGCAAGGGGCACCTCGCGAGGTTCGTGTGACGTAAGCCAGGACGACCAAGGCTAGGAGGGTGCCAGCAGGCGCAGCGTACCAGTTTCCTCTTTGGTGCTAAGGAGGCAAGTGTAGGCGCGGGGTACCGAGGAATCAGGCAAAGGTTTCCATATCTATGAAACAAGACCAACACCAACAGGACGACAGGACAGAGGTCATCGCGGAGCCCACAACAGCATCACCACCGGAGCCTTTGACAGGCGAAGACCACCTTTTGTCAGGATAGGTTGTCCCCCTTCAAACTTGGCCGTTGTGGGGTCCCTTCCCGCCTAACATCTGGGAAGAGGACCAAGGCCACTATAAATAGGACTTAGCCACCACCATAGAGGTGGATCGGATTCATTCCACCCTGATGAGTTCGCCAGCTCATCGAGCCCAAGAACACCTCACCTCCTCAGGCCGTTCATCTATTGTACTAGTTCATCCTCAGCCCCTCGAGGCAATCCACCCACACACTGGATATTACACCGCAAGGTTGCCCAAACCAGTATAAACCCCCATGTCTCTTGTTCTTTGGGTCCGTTGAGCTAGGCTGTGGAATCATTGAGCGTGCGAGTCGGGGAGGGAGTGTTCTTCGTGCGCACCCCAGAGTTCGAACCTCACAAGGGTTTGCCGGAACCCGTAATCTGACATTTGGCGCGCTAGGTAGGGGTGCGTCGGAGCTCCGCCTCTCCGCTCATTTCCGCCCCTCCGTCCGCTTCGTCTCTCCGTTCGGCCCTCATGGCAGCCGCCACCCCAGCGGCTGGATCGACAGGCACGCACGGTGACGCCATGGGCCTCCGTGCCTTCACCCCCCCGCCTTACAACAGGTGCAGTGGCCGCATAAGTTCAAGCCGGATATGCCGCCTTGCTACGATGGCCCTGGCCGGTGTGGCACGCGCCTGGCTGGCTCATCCTGCCAGGATCCTCGGTAGCCTCCTGGGAAGAGCTGCGCGGTCTCTTCATCGCGCGCTTCGCAGCACCAGCGCCCCTCGCTATTGCTGCCATCCTTGGCGGTTCGCAGGCACCGCCCTCAGATCGCCACCTCAAGCAGTTCTTCTGCCAAATGGGATCCACCTTTGTGCAGTAGGAACCTCCCCCGAGATGGGCGGTGCCCAAGGCCGACCTCACCTTCGACTTAGGGGACCATCTGGCGACCACCGCTGGCTCGGGCATGCTCTCGATGCTTTGCACACCCACAATCTACAATGTGGTGGTAACCAAGACCCTCATCGACAGTAGGGCTAGCCTCAACGTGCTCTTCGTGGAAGCTTTCGGCTTGCTCCACGTACCGCACGGCCGACTCCATCACACCAAGCCCTACTCTGGAGTTGGCAGGCATTCCACTAGCCCCCTAGGGCAGATCCGCCTCCCATCACGTTTGGCACCCGTGACAACTACCGCACCGAGCTTATCGAGATTGACATCGCTCGCATCAGCCTCCCATACAACGCCATCCTCGGGTACCCAGCCCTGGCTCAGTTCATGGCAGCAACTCACCCTGCATACAACCTCATGAAGATGTCGGGGAGCAACGATGTCCTCACCGTGGCTGGAAACACCAAGGGGGCCCTAATGGCCCTCAAGCTCGCCGTCAGGGCCGAGGCGGCGACGCGCCCCGCAGGTGAAGCAGCACCAGAGACCCAAGGGGCTGCGCCGGTGAAGAAGAAGCAATTGTTCTACCATGATCGGGGCAAGACGAAGCAGGTGCCGGTCGACGAGGACGGGGCCTCAGGAGCCACCTTCAGCATAGGCCCGAGCCTTGACCCGGACCAAGAAGAGGCACTGGTGAAATTCCTGCACGCAAACAAGGAGGTATTTGCCTGGGAGCCCAAGCAGCTGGTGGGGGTCCCGAGCAGAGTAATCGAGCACCACTTGAGGGTGTGCCCCAATGTGCACCGGGTGAAGCAGAAGGCGCGACGACAATCCACAGAGAAGTAGTCCTTCATTGTCCAGGAAACCCGCAAGCTACAGGCGGCGGGTGTCATCTGCGAAGTCCGGTACCTGGAGTGGCTGGCAAACCCCGTCGTCATGACCAAGAAGGGCGGGAAGGAACGCATGTGCGTCGACTTCACCAACCTCAACAAGGCCTACCCTCAGGACCTGTTCCCACTTCCGCGCATCGATCAGATCGTCGATTCCACCGCCAAGTGCGACCTGTTATGTTTCCTAGATGCCTTCTTAGGTTACGACCAGATTAAGATGGTGGTGGAGGACGTAGATAAGATGCGTTCTTAACCCCATGTCGGGTGTACTGTTACACCAGCATGCCCTTCGAGCTGCGTAATGCTGGGGGATCTTCCAATGGCTGATGCACATCGCTCTAGGCCAACAGCTCCGGAGGAATGCTGAGGCCTACGTCGACGACATTGTGATAAAATCTCGAGAGCTAGGACCCTCATTCAGGATCTGGAGGAGACTTTTGCCAGCCTGCGCAAGGTAGAAATGTGGCTCAACCCGGGGAAATGCGTGTTCGGCATCCCCTCCGGCAAGCTGCTGGGTTTCCTCATGTCCCACGGGGGGATCGAGAGGAACCCAGAGAAGGTCAAAAAATAGAAGACATGAGCACGCCGTAGACTCCCAAGGAGATGCAAAAACTCGCGGGTGGCGTAACCACACTGGGGCGCTTCATCTCCAAGCTGGGGGAGCGCACCCTACCGTTCTTCAAGCTGAAGGAGAAGGAGCCGTTCGAGTGGACTCCGGAGGCTGACTTGGCGTTTCAAGACATCAAGAGATACCTAACCAGCCCACCGGTGATGGTGGCACCTCGTTATCTCGAGCCCTTGGTCCTTTACCTGTCCGCCACACCTCATTACGCTAGTGTAGCCCTGGTGGTCGTCCAGGAGGAGTGCCAGGCCAAGAGCTTGCCACCCGGCGCCGCACATCTGGTCAGGATGGTGCAGTACCACGACGGTGCCCCTAAAGCCACAGCAGAGCCAGCAGATGACCGAGCACCACAAGACGGCGCTCCCGAGGCCGCGGTAGCCCCGGTCGGCGACCTAACTCCTCAGGCCCCCCAGCCTCAGGGAGCGCCCCAGCCTCAGGAAATCACGGACTCCACCAAAACTTCTGCCCTCGTCGAGTACCCAGTGTACTTCGTCAGTATGGTGTTGCGGGACGCGTGGGCACGCTACCCCATGCCGCAGAAGCTTCTGCTCGCGCTCCTCATGGCCTCATGCAAGTTACGCCACTATTTCCAAGGCCACCCCATCAAGGTTGTCTTAGCCTACCCATTGGAGAGGGTACTCCGGAGCCCCAATGCAGCAGGAATGGTCGCTGAGTGGAACATTGAGCTGCAGGCATTCTAGCTGGAGTTTAGCACCACCAGGGTCATCCAGGGAGCCGCGCTCACCGACTTTGTGGCGGAGTGGACCGACGCCCCAGGGCCCAAAGCATACGAGGACCAGTCTCTCTTGCCAGGAAGCGAAGCACCAGATGACTGGGTCATGTACTTTGACGATGCCTTCGCACGCCAAGGCGCAGGGGCTAGAGCTGTTCTCATTTTGCCCACCCAAGACAAGCTCTACTACGCTGTGCATCTCTGCTTCCAGCGGGGCAAGAAGGTCTCCAACAACATCGCCGAATACGAAGGGTTATTCGCCAGCCTTAAGTCTGCGACGGCCTTGGGGGTGAAGCGCCTCACCATCAAAGGTGACTCCCAGTTCCTCGTCAACTTTTCCAACAAGGTGTACGAGTAGAAGGACGAGCACATGGAGGCGTAGCACGCAGAGGTACGCAAAATGGAGAAGCAGTTCTTGGGCCTAGAACTGCAGCATGTGCCCCGCGGCACAAACAAGGAAGCTGACGATATTGCCAAAAGAGCATCAAGCGGTCAGCCCCAAGAGCCCGGTGTCTTTGAGGAGCGGCTCTTCAAGCCTTCAGCGCCCCCCAGCAGCGGAGTCTACGCCGCATCAGGAGGAGCTCCCCCCGCTGCCAACCTTAGGAGCTCTCGCCTGCGGCCCGACCTCAGGAGCGCGCCTGCTCCTCATGCTTGAACCCCAGGAGGGGTGCTGGACTGAAGAATTCAAGGCGTACCTACTGCAAGGGGCACTGCCAGAGAAGGAGGAGGACACGGAGCGTGTAGCTTGGCAGGCTACAGTCTACTTCATCTAGGATGGTGAGCTATACCGAAAACGACCGAATGATGTTTCCTTGCGATGCATCTCCAAAGAGCAGGGGCGTGAGCTGCTAGCTGACATACAGGCAGAGATTGCGGGAATCACTCGTCGTCGTGCACCTTGGTGGGCAAGGCGATCCGTAGCGGGTTCTATTGGCCCACGGCAATCAACAACGCAGCCGAGCTGATGAAATCCTGTCGAGGCCTGCCAGTTCCATGCCAACAAATCAACCAGTCGGCCTAGGGCCTCCATACCATCCCGCTCTCGTGGACGTTTGCAGTCTGGGAGCTGGATATCCTGGGCCCATTCCCTCGAGAACCCCGGGGCTATTGATACCTCTACGTCACCATCGACAAGTTCACCTAGTGGGCGGAGGTGGAAGATGTCTGCACCATCCTAGTCGGCTCTGCAATTAAGTTCATCAAGGGCCTCGTGAGGCGGTTCGGAGTCCCTAATCGCATCATCACTGACAACGGCTCGCAGTTCACTAGCAGTCTCTTCAAAACATATTGTGCTAATCTTGGAACGCAGATATGCTACGCCTCAGTATCACACCCCAGCAGCAACGGCCAAGGCAAGCACGCCAATGCGGAGGTCTTGAGAGGCCTCAAGACAAGGATCTTCAAGAAGAAGCTCGAGGCCTGTGGCAGGGGCTAGCACGACGAGCTCCATTCGCACCATCGCCACCAAGCTAATAGGAGAGACCCTGTTGTTCCTCGTCTACGGAGCTGAAGCGGTTCTCCCTCACGAGGTCAAGCATAGCTCCGTGCGGGTCTTGGCGTTCGACGAGGCACGTCAGGAAAACATGCGAGGAATGGACCTCGTGCAGGGGGTGGAATGCCGCCGCCAAGCCTCGCTCCGAGCAGCAAGTTACCAGCAGGCGCTGCGGCGGTACCACTATCGCAGCGTCTGCTCCAGGATGCTCGAGGTGGGCAATCTCGTCCTGAGGGTGGATGCTCTCTAGGGAAGGGATGCACAAGCTCTCACACATGTGGTAGGGCCCATTTAGGATTGCCCGCATCTCCAGGCCCGGCGCTATGCGCCTGGAGACGCAGGACGGGATCCCCATCCAGAACGCCTGGAACATCCAATACCTCCGCAAGTTCTACCCATGAAGCAAGCCTGGCGCTGTGCGCCTGATAAAGGCAAAGGTGTCCCATCTTTCGATGAGATGGTGGCTATCGTTTTAGAGGAATTCGACTTTGACGGTCCGACTACGAACGTGCGAGGACGTCGCGCCTTAGCAATCGCTAAACTAACTCCGAGGGGTTATTGACCATGCCGGAGCACGATCAACCTGACCACGAGGGCCTGTTTCCTGCGAGCAAATAAAGAACAAGCAAGAAAGTGAGATTGCAATCTGGATATTGCAAATATAAGATGAAAGCTTTATTGATCAAGGTGGGGTTCTGTGACGTCTTGGTCTGGTCGTTGGACACAAACGAAGTACGCGAAGTTGCAGCTATGGCAAACTTTTAATCTAAACAAAACCCAAGCAAAAAGCTACTAGATGGATCTACTTATATAGGAGCAAGGGGTGGCGGCCAAGGAGGTGGGAGGACGTCCCAAGGCAGCCTAAAACTAACCCTAGGCCGTACAAGGCTCATGGGCCCAAGTGGAGGTGATGCAACACCTTTGGGCTTGTAGTTTGACTCGGATTCTGCTGCAACGTCAGATTGTTTCGTCTATAACTGAACTCTACGGACGAATTTGAAGGTGAATCCAATTGGGTTGGAAAGAGCACGAAATCTAGTTTCCAACAAAAAAAGAATCACCCAATTCGGAGTCCGTATGAAAAAGTTGTTGGCGTTTTGAATCAGGTATGCCTGTGCAGTCCGAATCTGAATCCATAACGTGAGAGACTTGGACTCTATCTTCTTTTGGCCCAAAAGTGACGTGAGAGGACTTTTTGAACAGAACCTAAACTTCTCCTTTTCCCTTATCTTCATATGTGTATTGTACAAATGTCCCATACACCTGCAATTACACAAAACACAAAAGTGTGTGAAGTATTTTTGTTCTGGATAACATAAATAGATTATTGAATAGTTTGCATTAGAAATCACGTGACAAATATGCATGTATGCAATATTTTTGGTCGTATTCAAGGTAGTCATGTCCTCATCATCCTCCCCTTTTTAAAAACAAAGCCATCCTCGGCGTTGCTTAATCTGAAATGTGGCTAACAAAAGAGACAAGGTGTACATGTTGTATATGTATATGTCATCCATTTCAACTTCCCTTGATTTTTGCACATATGACACATGTATACATGAGTAACTTTCATAGTTCATAAAATCTAAAGCCAAAAAATTATCACAAGAAGTAGAAGGCATGGAAATATTGCAACTCAGTTTGCACATATAAGTGAAGCTCTTATTCATTTCAAAAGATTGGCAATGTTCATCATTAAACCATCCCAACTTTGGTGAATAAACCTTACTTGCATCAAATTTACATGCTACAACATGCTTAAATAAGCAAACATGCAATAAGTCATTGGACACAGAATCATCACCAAGATTGGAGGTCATATCAAAATGATTAAACATTGATTCTTTTGCATCAACAGTTAATTCAATGGGTGCACTCAAATTTGTTGATATTTCAGTTGTTTGATCACATGGCGCATTCATGACAGTAACAAGATTCTATAAAATAGGTGGTGTGCTCAAATCAACAGGTAACTCAATACATGACGCATTCAAGTTAACTAGGCATGCATCATTCTCCTGTGAAGTTATATCATCAATACCTTTACTGTTACCTTGTCGCAAAGATGTAGCTGATGTAGGTACGGACGTTGGCAATGTACCATACCCTTGAGATGATGCCGCGCTCATAATCCGAGGTGCAACGGTGGAGGAACCAACCGGCGGTGGTGAGCATGAACTGGAATAGAGTTGTTGTAGTCACCTAATGCGTCCTCCTGTATCTGTCTCTCAAAGGTACAAGCACGGACATACATACCAGTAATGCAATGAGGAATATACTGAAATCTTGCCTGAATATCATGGTTCAAACCACCAAAGAATCTATTCATTGTATCATTCTCAGATTCTTCTATGTCACAATGATGCATATAAGATTTGAACTCTTGGTAGTAAGCATGAACAGTGTTGTTGCCTTGTTTAAATTGTTTAAATTTGCGAAGCAATTCACGACGATAGTAAGGAGGGAAAAATTGTTGTCTCATTATAGCTTTCAAAACTTTCCAAGTTGTGGGTTGGTTATCAATGTTTTTCTTACAATGTAAACTCCACCAAATAGAAGCAAAACCAGTAAATGCTCTAGTGGCTGCTCGCACTCACTCAAGTTCAGAAAAGTCATGGTGACTAAAAACTTGTTCTACTTCAAGTTCCCAAGCTACATAAGTAGTAGGATTAAATCTACCCTCAAATGACGGTAAAAAGATAACCTGACCATGTGCTTGTGTGTGTTGTCCCAACTCTCGTGATGGTGAAGATGTGTTCGTCGTCCAAGAACTTCTATCTTCGGAACCTGTCATGATTAGTAGAAACAAGAAACAAAATTCAAGAATAATGTTCCTATGAACTACTAGGGTGTGGTGGTAAAGCGCTCACAGTAAAGCAAATATCAATATATTACAAGTTCTTACCAAGCAGCAGGTGGTGACAGGCAACCAACGGTGTCAAATAACTCTGAAGATTGTGTAAAGCGATTGCCAGGGGACACGGTGTAGAAATATGTGGAGCTAGGTTGGCTATATATGGTAGCAAAAGATTAGCAATAATCAATTCAGAGATGCAATGTTGAATAAACGCTCAACGACAGTACTGTACTGGTCTTAGGCTAGACCGTACTAGAGACGCGAGCCTAGAACACTAACAAAATCACGGCGTAGCACAACTAGCATCAATAAAGGATATGAAGTAGCTCTTGACAGCAAGATATAAGTGAAGATCACAATAGCAGTAAAGATAATGATATGAAACAACAACCAAGAAGGATATATCAACAACTTTCTCTCCAACTTTCCTCTGGAAATGTTTGTGCCAATTTTTTTGATAATTTTTCAAGAATGGTATTGACTCAAGATTTAAAACGCAAAAGGAATCACTCAATTCCGAGTTGATATGAGGAGTCAATTTTTTTTCTAAAACTGGCTTGAAAAATTGGAATAAGTTGTGTTCGTGAACTTCGGAGGGCAAAAAGACATATTTAGAAGCCTATTTTGAGGTGACAAATATTGAACTTGCTTCTGCAACTATTTAGAAGCATCTCGTCGCTAGCTTTCATTTGAGTACTCACAGAGCCAAAACGGACTTCGTATGAGGAAGTTATGTCTGTTTTACTGAACAGTGCACAAAGTAGATTCCAATCCGAATTCAACTACGAGATTGAGTCTAGAACGATCCGGATTTTTTTTCTTCTCTCTTTTTTTTTCTTTTTTTTCCTCACACTTTTTTTCTTTTTCTTTCTCTCTTTTTTTTCTCTAAATTTTTTTCTCTAACTTTTTTTGTTTGTTTTTTCTCTCTCTCTCCCTCTTTCCAAAACAAACTAGATAAGATGCAGATTGGATCTAGCGAAGATGTGAACGACCTCAACTATGATTGTGACAATGAACGATGAGTAGCACGTGGTGGAAATTGATGGATGGGTGGTGGACAGTGGAAGGGATAATGATGCAGCGGCGGCGTGACTAATGTGAACAGAACTCAAAACTCTAAACGAACTAGACACTAAGACAAGCAACTCGACACGACGATGCAACCGATAATTCAACTATGCAAGCAATAAAAAGAAAATTGCAAAGGCTCAGACTGGCTTGGACAAATGATGAATAGATCTAACTTATTTTTGTGGCCTTTTCTTGGACAATAGGTAAGAAAATAAATCTAATCTAGGAAAAACTGGAAATTCTCATCGAGGAACCTGAAAACTGATACCACTGGATAGAGGCAAAGGTGTCCCGTCTTTCGATGAGATGGTGGCTATCGTTTTAGAGGAAGTCGACTTTGACGGTCCGACTACGAACGTGCGAGGACATCGCGCCTTGGCAATTGCTAAACCAACTCCGAGGGGTTATTGACCACGCCGGAGCACGATCAACCTGACCATGAGGGCCTGTTTCCTGCGAGCAAACGAGGAACAAGCAAGAAACTGAGATTTCAATCTGGATATTGCGAATATAAGATGAAAGCTTTATTGATCAAGGTGGGGTTCTGTAATGTCTTGGTCTGGTCATTGGACACAAACAAAGTACGCGAAGTTGCAGCTATGGCGAACTTTTAATCTAAACAAATCCAAGCAAAAAAGCTACTAGATGGATCTACTTTTATAGGAAAAATGGGTGGCTGCCAAGGAGGTGGGAGGACGTCCCAAGGCAGCCTAAAACTAACCCTAGGTCGTACAAGGCTCATGGGCCCAAGTGGAGGTGATGCAACACCTTTGGGCTTGTAGTTTGACTCGGATTCTGCTGCAACGTCAGATTGTTTCGTCTATAACTCAACGCTCTGGACGAATTTTAAGGTGAATCCAATTGGGTTGGAAAGAGCACGAAATCTAGTTACGAACAAAAAAAGAATCACCCAATTCGGAGTCCGTATGAAGAAGTTGTTGGCGTTTTGAGTCAGGTATGTCTGTGCAGGCCAAATCTGAATCCAGAACGTGAGAGACTTGGACTCTATCTTCTCTTGGCCCAAAAATGACGTGAGAGGACTTTTTGAATAGAACCTAAACTTCTTCTTTTCCCTTATCTTCATATGTGGATTGTACAAATGGCCCATACACCTGCAATTACACAAAACACAAAAGTGTGTGAAGTATTTTTGTTTTGGATAACATAAATAGATTATTGAATAGTTTGCATTAGAAATCACCTGACAAATATGCATGTATGCAATATTTTTGGTCGTATCCAAGGTAGTCATGTCCTCATTAGCGCCCGGAGTCTCTGAAGTGCCACCCTCGGTCCTTGGGGGCTCCCTCCCACGTCCTAGTGGCAGCACTTAACTTCGCACTGGTGAGAAGACTAGACTAGGTGCCGGACGCGGCTGTTCTTTTGCTTTCTCACTATAAAAAAGACACATCCATGACATTTTGGGCCGAACGAAAAAAATGTCATATTTATGACACTTCTATGACGATAATTATGACAAAACCCGGTATCATTATAGATGTGGTGGGGTCCTACTTCTATGAAAAAAAATCATGACCGAAAATTGGCTTTTCATCCTGGGAGGGCCGAAGACGCAGCTGCATGACATTCTTTGGGCCGTCCATGACGGAAAAAACCATGGTAGAAGCGAGGGTGAGGAAAATACCGGGAGGTCCCGGTTACGGTGGGTGGTCGGGGCCGAGCGATGCGCGTTTCTCTCGTACGTACGCGCGTGTGTGCGAGGCATTCGCTCTAACTGAACCCAAGCGAGGCATTCGCCTAACTGAACCCGAGCGATTGCACTGTAGGCTACGCGTTACTGAACCCGAGTGACCGATCGATCCCTTGCTATTAACTGAACCCGAGTGATTCCTTCGCTACTGCTGCTAACTGAAGTCGATCGAATACTGCTGCCTCCTTCCCTTGATGAACAGTGAGCGTTGTTGGTGCGGTTTGGATGAACAGTTCTCGGTGGGGGGTTGGATGAACAGGACCCCGTGGTAGTATAGGCCATTGCCGCTAGATGAACAGTACCCTGATAGATTGAGTCGGTGGATGAACAAGACCCCGTGGAGGGCTGGATGAACAGGACCCCTTGGAGGGCTGGTTGAACAGTAGCTGGTGGAGGGCTGGATGAACAGTAGCCCATGGAGGGGTGGCTAAACAGGACCCCGTGCAGAGGGTTGGTTGAACAGTAGCCGGTGGACGAGCGTGCGGTGGAGGCTGGATGAATAGGAGCCCGTGGATGAACAGTCGTAGGTGGAGGATGGAGGAGGTCGACGGTGGATGAACAGTAGCCCGTGGAGGCTGGAGAATGTCGGCGCTGGAGATGACAGTATCCCATGGAGTCCCGTTTTGCGGCACGCCACACCCCTCCCGATGAACAGGACCCCCGTTTCGACCTTAGCACTCCAACACAAGTTCGTTTCCTTCGTTTTGCGGTATGCCACACCCCTCCCGATCAACAGGACCATGTTTCCACCATAGGAAGTCCGTTCCCTCCATTTTGCGATATGCCAAACCCCTCCCGATGAACAGGATCCTGTTCCGATAGTGGCCGGTCGAACACAAGGCCGTTTCCTCTGTTCCGCAATACACTAGGCCACGTTTCCATCGGTTGTTCCGTCCAAGCCGGTTGGCTCGCGATGAACAGCATGAGTTCCGTCGCCTCCCGATGAACACAACGCAGTCCGTTGCCTCCCCATGAACACAACGACGGTGCAGCTTCTCCATTCCGACTTAGTCATGTACACGAGCCTTGGCCATATGTATGCGCGAGTAGGCGTTCGAGACCCCGCCCGTATGTACGTATGTGGCCGTATTTTCTTTCTTGGACCCTGGCCGTTGTATGTATGTGTACATGCTATGTGCGCGCCTCTACTACGACACGTGCACGCCTCTACTATGACACGTGCGCGCCTCTACATCGACCAGTATGTACGTACACGTTCGCGACCAGAATGACAACGCTACGTACACTTCGACCAGGTGGGTCCCGACTGTCAGGCACTTCCTTGTGTGCGAAGATGTAGAGGCGCGCACGTGTCATAGCTGGTGGGTCCTAGCAGTCAGGGGGGAAACATTTTTTTCATGAAATACGGTGACCCATTCGGTGGGTCCCTGCTGTCAGGTGGAGGAATCATTATTTTCCGCGTAATAAGGAGGCACTTCCTTGCTGCGGCCGTGGATCCAGTTGTCAGCCTCTCCACGTACAGTACTCTTCTGATGGAAGTCGTTCCTTGACCACATTGACCACACCGCACCGAGAGCACCAAGGCAGTGGACGACGGTGAGGCCTAGGAAGGGGACGACGCGGAGCCGGGGAAGACAGGACAGTGGATACCCACGCAGAGGGGAGTACGTGGGTTGACTGCTTCGGCTGCGGTGTGAGGCTGCTATTGCCGGAGAATAGCAGGAGGTGTGGGTCAGTATAGAGGGATGGCATGGCCAGCGGTGGCAGCACAGCCGGACACGGGAGGCAGGAGCAGGCGCCACGACCGACGCTTGTTTGGGCGGCTGGAGCAAGAAGACCAGAGGTTGAAGAAGCACTACGACCATTGGATGGACATTGTATGGTGACTGGAGCTAGAATCGTTCATATTAACTAAGTTGACAAAGCACTCCGTCCCCGTCATCTTAGTAGGCCCACAAGTCAGCCTCCCACAATGGTAGGACCCATCTAGCAGGGGGAGTATTAATTTTTTTGTGCGTAATAAGGAGGCACTTCCTTGCGTGCGAAGATATAGCTGGTGGGTCCGACCTGTCAGCGGAGGGAACGTTTTTTTCGCGAAATACAAAGGCCCTTCCGGTGGGTCCCGACTGTCTGGTGTAGGAATCATTATTTTGCATGTAATAAGGAGGCATTTCCTTGTGTGGGCCCCTACTGTCAGCCTCTTCCAGTGGCTGTTGTATGTGGACCATGTTGACCTCATCGCGCCGAGAGCACAAATGGGGTGGACGAGGGCGAGTCCCAGTAAGGGAACGACCTGGAGCCGGAGAAGCCACCGCAGCGGATGTCCACGCTGAGGGGAGCACGAGCACTGCCTGGTCGGCTGTGGGGTGAGGCTGACGTCGCCGGAAAATAACAGGATATGCGGGTGGGTAGAGGGATGGCCTGGCAGCAGCACAACCAGCCACGGGAGGTGGGAGCAGGCAGTCCCGCCGGCGCTGGTTTGGGCGGCTGGAGTAGGAAGATCAGAGAATGAAGAAGCACGGCGGCCGTTGGATGGACATCCAACAGTCACTGCGCTATGTTAACTAAGTTGACAAAGCCTTGCGTACGCGTCAAAAAAAATTTAGGACAGCGTCATCGTCAACCTAGTAGGCCCAGAAGTCAGCCTCCAAATCTATGGAAAACAGCATACAGCCCATTTGCCATTATTTTCAATAATTTACAGGCCATTTGCTAATTCTTAAGGATATTTGAAGCCCATATTATTTTTATTAGCATTACAGACCATATATTCTGGGCACTGCTAAAAATTCAAGGAAATTTTGCATATTTCGGTGCGGTCCCAACTCTTTTAATCACGAAATTTCGAGTCACGTTAAAAATAATTTTTAAAAAATTATATCAAAATAAAATTCAAAAAACAATTCTCAGCAAAAAATGGTTGAAATTTAAAATCTTAACTAGCAAGATGCCCGTGCGTTGCACGGAACATGAAAATGCATTTGTATGAGTAGTCTATCTTGTGGGAGTAGAGAGTAGAGAAATCTAGAAAAAAATGATATTTTAATGTAGTTGTCGGTTGGCTTTGGTTTGAAATTTTACAGCCCATTTGTTACAACTTATAGCCCATTTACCGTGGAATCCCATTTCTTACTACTTACATCCCTCGTCGTTTTGAAAGATTTGCAACCCAGTAGGGCTGAGAAAAGCAAGTAGGCCTCGGTTTTGGTATTCTCCAAAAAAAAGAACTGGCCTAGCCATTTTCAGAAAAAAAAGATATCAACTGGGCTCGTCATGTGCTTAAATAAAAAGCATAAGCGTGGGCTCGATGGGCCACAGCCCCCGCACAGCGCGTAGCTGAGCTCCGTCTCTGAAACTAAAAAACAACTGGGCGAGCTGCTGGGTCCCTAGTGTTATTGGCTCGTTGTGTAATTTTCTCACTTATTGACTGCATTGACAATGGCGTGGGACCTAGGTGTCAAATAATTAGGAGGAAGTATTTTTTTGGCTTGTAATAACGAGGCACCTGCTTGCGTAATGCAATGACCCTGGTGGGGCCCTACTGTCAGCCTCTCCATGTATAGTCATCTCCTGATTCCTCTTGCTTGTTGACCGTGTTGACAACGCTAGACGGCGGCGGGCACAGCGAGCGAACCAAGGCGGAGAACGACGGTGAGGCCTCAGACGGGAGCGAATAGCAGCCGTGGAAAATGCGGCAGTGTAGTGGCAGGTGGAGGGGAGTACGAGGGAACAACATGCAACTCAAGCTTACAAACGGTACAAAAAGCCCAAGGATTAATTGTTCATCAAATTTTTACACTAAACTCAGATAGAACATGGCAGTAACATCTAACCCAACCACTCTTTTCCGCAGTCACAAACAAATGGATCAGTCTGATCCATAAAATCAACATCCTGTGCAAAAAAATATTTCAGGATGACTAAAACTTTTCGTAAATACAAGCCGAGCACATTTAGAAGCCCATTTGTGCACCTAAAATTTCTTTTTTTGCTGTTCAACATGTCCTTCCGTGAGAAATCTCTTGCGGTAAAACTTAAGCCTCATGGATAATAGTAACCTCGCATTCAACAGGAAGAATGTGACAAAGCTTCTATTTGCCTGGTTGGATATATATCCTTCCATCATTATTGTCCTTAAACGAATGTCATGAGAACTAAGAAAATCCTGGTGCTTATTACGCCACCGATTGGTTATACCTTTTTCTCCATGTGGTCGCAATACCTAAGTAGACACGCAGATTGAAAATAGTTAAGGTCTGAAAAAGAGTATGTCGATAGAGCGACAGCTAAACAGTTAATTCTAGTACAATATATATAGGCTTTCAATGTGCATGAAATCATCACCTCTATATATAAATTCTCCAGAGATCGAAAGCATCACAACAAGCCAATAATTATGTTCAAATCAAAACTGGACATTCAGATATATAAGATCTTGGCAGAATCCAGTAGCATTGATAGGCTATCCATGGACGAACTCTTCATTGAGCATATAACATAATATTAGTACCCAAAGTGTACTGCAAGATGATATAAAACTTATGCGCACAAATGAAAAATGTAGCTTATGATTACAAATGTGTAGATGATAACATACAATACCTGAAAAGGTGAGGAGCCAAACACCAGCTTCCTGTGATCATTAAACGGATCATGAATTACACCCAAGGTCTCCAGTTTGGGCGCAGAGACGACATTTATTTGCGAAGGTCTATAATAGATATCAAGGAGCAACCTTTGAAGTGAAGGGGCATCTTCGATGATGAGCTGTTGTCCTTCAAAACAAATTCTAATGCTTTTAAGGTGAGGCGACTTTATTTGGAGACAACTGATAGGGATTTCTATTCCCAAAACAATCAGCAAGCGCTCCAGGGAAGGACAACTGGAGTGGATGATGCTGTGCAGTGAGGCCTTCGACAGATAAACCACCACAAGCAAAAGTTTCTTTAGCAGTGGGAGTCGAAGCATTTGTACTAGATCGTCTGGTAGATGGTACCGGGCAAAGGTGGCGGTGTGGAGAGAGGAGGAAAACCGCGAGATGGACAACGGTGGCGTGGGCATGAATTCTTGGCCTGTTCGTGGTATGAAACTTTCATGGTAATGGTAGAACTCAAACTGCTGGAGTTTTCCAAAATCAGGGGATGTCAACCAAGCGTCCACCGTGCCGGGTATAGACATCAGGTAGCGTGTCGGGATGCAGAGGCGTTGAATGTGACCCTGCTGGTGAGAGGAGACGATTGCTCTGAGGAGATCAAATTCAGGAAGGACAGATATCTGACGACTGTCGAGATTGAGGGGCGCAGTGCGCCATAGAGGGCGCCATCGAGTTGAGAGGACTTGTGTGCGGCAGCAATCCTTGGTGGGGAGAAACGAGATGATCTCCACAAGGATGACGCCCGGGAGATCACTGATGCGGTCCACCGGAGATTCTACCGGTTCCTCAGATCCGGGTGGGGGGGGGGGGCTCGCCACTTCTCCCCGCGCTGCCGGGTGCAGGATCTACAACCGGCGTCGCCACTGGCGGGAGCCTCATCTTCTTGGCGCTGGGGCCAGCCAACTCCATTTTCCTTGTCGGCATCGCACCGAGCTCATGGGTTTGAGCAGAGTAGCCAGAGACGAGCCTAGTGGCAATGCGAGTGGGGAAGAAGGAGGGCTGGGGTTTTCTGTAGGAGTGGAAGAAGAGGAGCGGGCGTTTTCTGTACGAGTGTGGAAGAAGGTGAGGGAGGGTTTTCTGGACAAGTGAGGAAGATGGGGAGCAGGGGGAATTGGGGGCGACGGAAGCGAGAGAGTCCAGCGAGCTGTAGTATAAGCGGAAGCGAGGAGGAAGGAGGGTTTTTCTGGGATCGCCCCCTCTTCAATAAATATGGGCTTCTCCTCACAAAAATAACAACAAATGGGCTTTAAGATGGATAGGCTTTTGTATCGGCCCAGTTGGCTGCCCGTGTTTCGTACTAGAGGGCCTTAACACTAGAGGCAGCTCGAGACACTCTCCAGCTTATTGCCCATTCGAAAGAAAAAAGAGACGCCTCCAGCTTATGGCTACTCATCGGTAACCTTTTTCAACTTGGCATCCACCAAATTAGAGGATGCGGTATTGGATGCAGACACTCACACTGGTCGCGTAGCGCGGCAAAGTGAGGTGTCAAATAACAGGCCTACAATATACTTACTAGAATTTAAAGGTTCATAGGCTAGTCAACATTCACATTAAACCAAGCTTCAGAAGATACGGTATGCATACTAACATTCACAAGAACAAAAGTTCAGCATGTTTATGCATCTCAATGATTCACCATACTATAACCAATACAAAGCTGTGAGAATGTCTGGAAATAAAGAAAATCGGTCGATGCTTCTCTGAGCAAAGGGCCTCTCTGCGCACATATTAATTTCCTAGGCATGCTTGTTTCTTCTCAATGTTGGAAGCACTTTGAGCATGTTGGCAACTCCATAGCTAGCTAGCTGCCTCATCTTGCAATTCATGCTAGCACATTTGCAACAAACATATGAGGCAATAGAGATGACTCAACATGAGTCCATATTGTGCAGTTCCCCTGAAATCATCTTCATTGTCCTAAATCTGAAAAGATAGGAAAACCATAGCTATACTTAAACGGTGTTGCAAAATAGTAGCACATATCAATAGCTCGGCATGACAAAACACGATCATCTTGAAGAAGGGGATATTGACCTGCCTGAGGAAAATTATATATAATTTCATAAGTCCTTTGTTGATTTCCACCTTCGAGTGCACTGCTTGTTTGCTACTCCACACATGACAGGATCGTTCCGCACTGCAATCATCAAGTCAACGTACGAATAAGCTTATTTCGTCTTGTGGTGGTCATTGTACCTAGTTACGAATGTAGAATACCTGGAGCACCATGAGGTTAGCTGACAGCATGTAGATGCAGCCATATAAATTTTGTGTGGTGCTACCAAAATTGAGGTTTGTATCCCTTCCTGTTATGAGAATTCTTCTTGAAGTTGGTAGAATGTGAGGGCTTGTTCTTTGCATCAAACTTGCCTTTCCTCTAAGATTTGTTCTTGTTGTTTTGGGGCTGGTTGGGCTGAAAGTTCTTCTCGTGTACCATGTGGGCACAAGAAGCTCCCTCAGCGACCCGAGCACGTGTGTCTTTTGCTCTCGCCTTCTCTTCAAATTCAAGAGTGCTAATGTGATCCGAAACGGAAAACTCATGTCTCTTGTTTTTTCGAGAAGTAGAAAAATTGTTCCTCGAAGGTGGAAGCTTGGCAATGATGGTCCCAGCAATAATTTTTTCCAGCAACACACACTTAAAGTACTCAAGTTCCTTAGCGAGTGACTGTATCTCATGAGTCTGCTGAACAACAGAGAGCTCATCAGTCATCTTGTAGTCACAGAATTGCTGCTTGACATACAACTCGTTGCCAACACCTGAGGCACCAAACGTGGCCTCGAGCGCAGCCCACATGTCTTTGCCACTATCAAACGACATATATGAATCCATAATGGAATCGTCAAGAACACTCAGCAGGGCTTACCCTTAGTGGCATCATAGCAGTACATGATCTAAAACCAATATACTGCTCTTGTGTGCCACCTTTTACATTGCACCCCCTTAAAAGTAGGCGGCTTGAAAAGCACAGCAAAACCACTCGGAGTAAATTGCCTATAATCAGGTTTTTCGATTGGATTGTTCAATATATGAGCATTTTATTATGAGATTTAATCTGAATCAATAGTAAATAGATCATGACGAGAATTGCAAAGATCAAAGTAATGATGCGGACTAAACCATGAGGACAGAATCACATACTGTACAGCGGGAGCAGAACCGTTGTGGTTGATGTTGTCACTCATGTCGTTGATGAAGAGGTTACCGAGGTCGGGGAAGAAGGCTATCATCGAGGAAGTCGTCACTGGCAGCAGTCATAGGAGTGTGCTCCCCCAAAACCTGATCGCCCCTCTCCCATACAGGATCACGAAAGGCGGGGTTTGGAGGAATGCTGTCCCTTATCGCGGTGCACGCCGGAAGGAGGGTTGGAGAAGAATTGCGTCACGTCGTTAAGATCTGGAATGGTGCGAAACCATATGATACATCGGTGGCTAGGGTAGAGCCTGTCAGGTCGGTCGTGCGAGTTAAGACCAAGTATAATAGTAGGCCTTTGGCCCAAACCCCACGTCCAAGTTAGAAATAGTCCCACTATCCAAAAGAATCAGAAACGGCTGAGTAATTAAGGCATCCATTAATTATTAATTAATGACTTAATAAATTTTCCGACCAACAAAAATATAGACCACATGGATAGCTATTGTCCTTGGACAGGCTCATTCCCGCAGAGCGTGCGTGTAGGTTTCCTATTATCATGCTCATGCAAATGCTAGACTAAACTTTAGTCCCACTCACACAACACTTAGGGCATGGTTAATAATATAGCCAACATCCGGCTATATGAAGTTGACACATCATCTAGAACCAACCTAATAGCCTGCTAGTACAATAGTTAGTTCCTTTAGTATAATACTATATCATTAATAATGGCCCCACCTTTTGTCATAGAGTATGTTGGAGCTCCTGCTACAACCGGCTACAAGTTTACAACCCTCTTCTCTTCTCTCTCCTCTTATGTCTCCTTCAACTAAGCACAAATACTATAATTAAAACCTTATGTAATCTAATTGTAGTGCTTGCTCTAAAGTTACTCTCCACTGTGTAGTCTGAAATGTCGGGCGTGCAGCGGGCGGTGCCCTCGGTCGGCATGCCGCTTCAACCGCGGAAGCAGTGAGAGGTCGCGTCACCCTGACTTGCCATCAATGTGGAGCGGCGGGTCTCGTTGTCAAAACCGGCGGATCTTGGGTAGGGGGTCCCGAACTGTGCGTCTGAGGTCGATGGTAACAAGGGACAAGGGACACGATGTTTACCCAGGTTCGGGCCCTCTCTATGGAGGTAATACCCTACGTCCTGCTTGATTAATATTGATGAATACAAGTATTACAAGAGTTGATCTACCTCGAGATCGTAATGGCTAAACCCTAGAGGTCTAGCTTGTACGACCATGATAAGGAATATCTTCTCCTCCGGACTAAGTCCTCCAGTTTATATAGGCACCGGGAGGATCTAGGGTTACACAACGTCGATTACAAAGAAAGGAATCTACATATCCGGTAGCCAAGCTTGTCTTCCACGCCAAGGAGAGTCCCATCCAGACACGGGTGCAGTCTTCAGTCTTCGTATCTTCACAGCCCATCAGTCCGGCCCGTGGCTAACAGGCCGGACGCCCGAGGACCCCTTAGTCCAGGACTCCCTCAGTAGCCCCTGAACCTAGCTTCAATGACAAGGTATTCGGCGCATAGATCTGTCTTCGGCATTGCAAGGCGGGTTCCTCCTTCTGAACTCCAAAACAGTCTTCAGATGTGCCGATGTGTCCGGACCTGTAACTCACACCACACACAACCGTAGAGAGAATATAATATTTCATGAATCCAGTCCGCTGACAAATTTTTTATAACATGACATCATGTCTACCAGATCACTATATCAAACTGTTTTGTCCGCCATCCCATGTTTTGAGATGCAGTTTCCATTGGCACGTCTTGTCAAAGTAGAGATCGTGTCCCCTTATTGCGGGATTCTCATCAATACGGGCGTGGGTAACCCAATCGTACCATTTACACAACCCTTGGGAGTAGGAGAATTTTAAGGCACGTGGGGAGGCGTTCAATATTTACTGCCTTTATAATGAGACAAGAATCCCTTTTCTCCACCCACACCGTCTCTCTTCCTCTGCCCTTCCACTCTTGAGCTCCAGCGCCCAAGTTCTCATCTTCTCCGTCTCGAGCAAGCACTCAACTATTTCTGGATCCGGAGGTCAAGGCATGTGGATGGCCTCCTCCGTCCAGGAGGAGGACATCGCCGAGCTTCGGGCAGCCGGGTAGCTGGCGAAGGGAATCGCCCACCGCCTTCCAAACCAGGGACAAATTGTTCCCACGCCGAAGCCCACCGAGAGGGTAGTATTCATCCCCCATTTGCTCTGCGGGTTAGGATTTCCACTCCACCCTTTCGTCCGCGGGCTGACATTCTACTACGGGATAGACTTCCATGATCCATCCCCGAACTCCCTCCTCAACATATCGGCGTTCATCATTGTGTGTGAGACCTTCCTTCGCATCCAACCCCACTTTGGGCTGTGGCTCAAGGTCTTCAACGTGAAGCCGAAGGTGGTGGATGGCCAACACGCAGAGTGTGGAGGCGCCATGGTTAGCAAGCTGGCCAATGTCTCTTGGCTGAAAGGCACTTTCGTGGAGACTATAAAGGAATGACAAAAACATTGGTTCTATATCACAGAGCTCCGCGGCACCACCTGGGCGCAAGTGCTGAATTCAACTCTGGCGCTCCCATGTGACTCACCTCCTGGGTCGAGAAGGGCCCAAACTGGTGTTCGTCAGACGAGCTGATGGTGCTGCAGACGCGCATTCGAAGCATGGTGGATAGAGATATCAAACTCGTCGATATAATCCAGGTGATGCTAGTTCGCCGGATTCTTCCATGCCAAAGCCTAAGCCGCCCTCTCTGGGAGTTCAATCCAAAGAAGCACCATACCCTAAAGAGGGTCTTGGAAACCACTCACGAAGATGCCTGAATGTTGCTTTTTAAGGCAATGAAACTCCGTCGGCCACATATTCGGACTTTGGGCATGACATCAACCACCTCGCTAACGAGGTATATTATTCTTACTTCATCCCTTACTTGTTTATTTCAAGGATGAGGTCTAAGCCTTTATTATCATGGCTTCTTCAGGAGTGGATGGAGAAGGCGAAGCTGATCCAATGTCCGGCTCGGCTCCCAGAAGAACCGGTCATCCCACATTTAGCGAACATGCTAGTACCGGCACCCTATAAGGCGCCAGAGAAGAAGACCACCGGGAAGGCCAAGGGGGTCCGGAGTGGCCCCCGCCGCCGGGGCGGTTCGGACGCAATGTCCGAAGATAAGACCTGGTCCTCCACCGCCGAAGACGGCGATGATGAAGAGGAGAAGGAGAACAACCCTCCCCCTGATGAGGGGAGGAAGAAGAGGGTGGCCTCGGTGAATCTGGAGGCGAAGACGTCCAAGAAAGGGAAGAGCTCCCTTGTGGATAACACCGCGTGGGACACCAACAGTAGTCCGGCGAGACACCCCCACACTAAGCCTCGGGCTGCATCGTAAGTGCTAAAACCCATATCCGCCCATAAACCAAGTCTTTCCTCTTGATTGTATTGATATAATCAGTTATGCTATTGCAGTCCAGCCTACGGCAGTTCCCAGCGATCCTCATCATGAGGTTCGCTGGACTCAAAGGCGATGGCCAGCGATTCACCGCCGACCACTCACTCCCCCAAGGCCAAGGACGATGCAGAGGTGCTGTCCCGAAGGACTTTTCTAGGTGGGGGAGAGGCTCAGGATCCGCCAGAAGGCGAAACCCCCATCGCCGGACTTCCCTCAGCCGGACTCGATTCCGAAGTCCGATGCGTCTCCAGAATCTGGCACGCAACCTCCTTCGAAGGAAGGGGGATGTCTATTCCCCGGTGACCCCTTTCCAACCAGGGGCACAAGATAATCTGCTGGAAGCGCTGTGAGGCGCTTCCATTGTGGATGAGCACCGTGTCCTTATGGGCACGGTAATTGAAAGGGTTCAGTCTGCCAAGAGCGGACTAACCGAAGCTTGCAGGAGCCTGTTGACAGGTTTTAAGGTAAGCGGCGCAAAAAGGAGAAAATCCCAATATAGACAGTAGCCCCTAAGACACTGTCCGGTGTTCGAAAAGAAAAAAACCGGACAAAGGATCAATCTCCTATTGCAGGAAACTAACTAAATTTGTCTGAAATGTATCCACAGGCGTCGCTACTAGTCGCGGCCTCACATACTGCCAAAGTCTCCGGACTAAAGCAGAAACTGGCGGAGGTCGAGGAGGAGCTGGGCCAGGTGAAGAGGCAGCTCTAGGAAAAACAAGGTAAGTAGTAACCTGTTATGTATTCGAAAAAGGGAAAATGATATGTAATGACCAAAATACCATGATCTGAACAGAGGCGACGACCGAGGTCGAAGCCCTGAAGGAGGCCCTGGTTGAAGCCGAGGGGAAGGCTGTCAAGGAGGAGGCCGCCCTTAAGAGGCTCAAGGCCCGGGTCAACAAAGTCCAACAGGAGCTCCAGGACGCGGTGAGGAAGTGCGAGACCTTGGAGCACAATGCTTCGGCTCAAGAGGCCGAACTCTCCAAGGCTTGTAAGAGTGCGGAGACGGCCCGGAGTAAGGCATTCAATATGCAAAGCAAGAATGTAAAGAGGAAATATCTTTTACTGACCCGGATTCGGAGTTCTCTAGAGGCTTTTCTTGATCTGCGACACAGTGTGACCGACGCCGCCGAATTCTTCCGAGCCGAAGAAGTGGGCTCTCTGGAGAAGCTGTTTTGGTCGCAATATCTTGCGCCGGAACATCTGGTGCCCTTCAGCGATCAACTAAAACAGCTGGTCGAGCTGCACAGGGTGGCCGAACTGGCCATGAAGGATTTAATAATTCGGCTATGGCCAGCCAGAGCTATACCCAACAGTTACTTTCATGAAGAGGCTGGTTGATGCCTGCCCTCGGCTAGACGTCATCAAGCGGTTTGTCTACATTGAAGGTGCGCGTCTGGCCTTCTCCTATGTCAAGGTCTGGTGGGCGAAGATGGACGCCGTCAAGTTGGAGACCGAGGGGCCGCCCGAAGGCAAGGAGCACCGCACACCCGAGCGATACTTTGGCAATGTCTTGGAAGGGTCCTGTATTGTTGCGGATCATTGTGCGAAAGACACTATCTTTGAGTGAATGTATTCAAGCTCCCCCTACCTTGTATGATAAAACAAAGTGATTTTGCAATATAATGCTGGTTATGTTTTTAAATTTTTACTTCCTGTGCAGCTGTGTTGTATGAAATCTGAGGGTTAACCAATCGCCAGCTTCTGCACCCACATAGGTAGTATAGGGGTGTTCGGGATGGAATCTAAACAATCTTGATCCAGTTAGATGGTCCTTGAAGGAGTTGTTTTGCGCAACGAACCAGGCAACCAGACTATGCGGCTGTAACGCCCTCACTTAGTCATAGGAGTGTGACAATAAAAACATGGGCACAGCCCCTAGTATCCGAACTAGAGTGCTATAAGCGTCTGATTGGGAAGTACCAATCATTCGCATAATGCGTAAGAAATCTCCAACGATTTGCAACCTCCGAACAGCTGACCGGCTCTTGCCGCATCATGACAGTCAGTTTTCGGCTTTCTCTACTAAGGTGCTCCTTTGGATAAACCAAGTCACAATCGCAGTAGTTCTCCCTTTACTACCTTAGCCGATATAGTGGAACATAAGGTAGCAAGCACAGGAGCTGGCCAACCCAACTATTGACCAAAGACATGATTCGGAGCTAATGCATGTAATGCTAAATTCGGGGTGCCGAATTATACTTATAAAAAGTGTTCGAACTTTTGTTGCCGTAATGTGGGGTGCTATGAAGCCCCTGGCAAACATCAAGCATACCAAAGTGTACGGGTGCTACCTCATAGGGTTATCCACAGGGGAGCTGAAAAAGAGAAAGAAAACAGAAAAGGTACAAAGGTAAAAAGCTGGAGTCCTATAGCTCAGCCGCAAACTGTTCTCATTGTAATTTAATTAGTACGTCAAGGCGCATTGATACAGGTAGTGCGATCAGCAACATGCTATTTGGCATGCCGAAATAGAGGGAGAGCTGCATCTGGGTCCTGAAAAACAGGTAGAGTTATCATTAACGGAATCACCTAAAAAGTCCCCCATATGTGTGTGTTTCTCGTCGTCTTGGTGTGTTTATCCTTCAAGAGGACCGATGACCAGACCACCAGATGGTGCCTGTGGGATTGAGACCTGAAAAGGAAACAAGTAAAAGTGAAAGGATGTGTCACTACAAAAAAAATACAGTTCCGTGATGATATGTGTTTGTCACAGTAGGTCGCGTTTTTTGTCATGCATGTACATCCATGACGATTTTATGACAGAATCAAGATAGTCATACCTGTGCTGTCGTAGAAGTGTTCCAGGAAATTACCAAAATTATCATCACGGAAGTGTCCACTTCCATGACGATAAATCGCGCGTCACAGAAGTGCTTTTGTTAAGGGTGACCGATACGTGGCATCCACCGTAACGTAACGCCGTTAAGCTATCGGGTCGGGTTTTGGATCCGATAACCCGTTAATAGCCCTGACCAATGGGGATTTTGCATGTGTAAAATCATCATTGGCTGGAGCAAACACGTGTCGGCTCACCGTTGGGACAGATGTCATCGGCTCATTGGACCGAAGGCGCCTATGATGCGGCGACATGTGGCACGGCCCAACAGAGGCCCATTCCTGTGAAAAGGCTGGCCCGTTTGACTTGGTCAAAAGGTGGCGGGCCGGTCCATGGAAAGCCCGTTAACGAACTGTTCGCATATAGCCCATTTACAGCCCGCTAACCCAGGGCCCGTTACGCCCTATCCGAATTAGGCCCTATAGCGTCATCTGGCCGTCCAATATGATTCAGCCCGTTTTAACTTCCGGCCCATGTGTGGCCCATGACTTATTTAGGCCCATATGAGGACCTTTGTAACCCTTGGTCCATTAACGGCCCGTGGTGAAACTAGCCTGTAATGAACAGTGTATCACTTTATACCCATTAACGGCCCGTTATTCCATTGGGCCGTTTCTAGCCCAATTTATCTTTCGGCCTTCTCAGGGCCCATTGATTCTTGGGACATTTACATCTATGCCCTTAACTCGAACCTACTACTCAGTTTTGCCCCTAATTTTTAGGTATGCTCAGTTTTGCCCCTCCGCCGTTAGTGTCACTTATAGAAATGCCCTTTTGCGACGTTACCGTCTGGTCAAAGAACTTTGACCACCCAGAAAAAAATAGCAAAAAAATCAAAAAAATCTGAAATTTTGTGGGATCGAAGATAGTCATGTCCGCAAGGCGCGTGCAAATTTGTGTGCCGTTTGGACACCCTGAGAGCTCGTGGCAAAGGAAATCATAAATTTTGTACGCATGTGAACAATAAATTCGAAAAAATAGAAAAAAAATCAAAAAAATATGAAATTTTGGGGAACTGAAGATACTTAAGTGCACAAGATGTGTGCACATTTTTGTTGTGTTTGGACATCTTAGGAGCTCGCGGAGAAAAAAAAATAAAGTTTAGCTCCTACGAGCTCGTACGGGCTCATACGATGTCCAAACACAACAAAAATGTGCACACATCTTGTGCATATAAGTATCTTTAGTTCCCCAAAATTTCATATTTTTTGATTTTTTTTTCTATTTTTCAAATTTACTGTTCACATGCGTACAAAATTTATGATTTCCTTTGCCACGAGCTCTCAGGGTGTCCGAACGGCGCATAAATTTGCACGCGCCTTGCGGACATGACTATCTTCGATCCCACAAAATTTCAGTTTTTTTTGATTTTTTTGCTATTTTTTTCTGGGTGGTCAAAGTCCTTTGACCGGACGGTAACGACGCAAAAGGGCATTTCTATAAGTGACACTAACGGCGGAGGGGCAAAACTGAGCATACCTAAAAATTAGGGGCAAAACTGAGTAGTGGGTTCGAGTTAGGGGCAGAACTGGAAATGGCCCTTGATTCTTGGGCTCATTTGCAGCATTCGGTTACATACGGCCCGTTACTGTCATTTTCTGCTTGTGGGCCAAATTCAGCCCGTTGTTACAGTCGGCCCGTTTGCGAACCGTTAATACGTTGGGCCGTTTTCATGTAAAAAAATCGTTGGGCTGTTTTCATAGAGTTATCAAATACGGCCTATTAACGGCCCATTATGGTCCACGAATAGTATGGCCCATGATTGGCGAAATGATGATACGCCCCGTAGAAGGCCCATGGATCCTATGGCCCGTATGAGGCCCATGGATAGTACGGTCCATAGAAGGCCCATGGATCATACGGCCCGTTGAAGGCCCATGGACCCTACGGCCCGTAGAAGGCCCATGGACCCTAAGGCCCGTATAGAAGGCCGATGGATCCTATGGCCGGATGAAGGCCCATGGATCATACGGCCTGCAGGAGGCCCATGGTTACAACAGTCCGTGTGTTGCCATGATTATTTCGGCCTAGTTACCAAAAATAGGCTATTGTGGCCACTAGAAAAAAATTAAAAAGAACTGCAGTGACTACAAGCAAACAACGAAACAAGACAATAAGGAAATAAATAAGCAAGCAATTAACGCTAGCCTATTACCGCTATTACACATATTACATCCACTGGGCATCAAAGTTCGCCACCAGTGCAAATATAGGGAACAAAGCAGCACATTACATACACTCGCCGTCAAAATTGGCCACCAGTGCAAATAAACACGGCAGCAAAACAAGAGCATAACTGAAACAACTTCAGAAGAGCTCACGAAACTTTATCCTGGGTATCCACCATGCTGGCAATAAGCTTAGCAAGCTAATTAGCTTTGTCCTGTTTGGCGCTAAAATCCTCCAACGCTTGTTGTTGCACCAGAAAGTATGCATCTGAATGCTCCAGGGACTTCCGCAGTCCTGCCGCTTCTTGTCGCCGCACAGCTGATCGATGTCTTTCATCTTGTAGTTGAGACTCAAGAAACCGAACTAATTCAGACAGTGAGTTTGAATAGCTTGTGCAAGTGGTAGTGGCCAGTAACTTGAACACTAAACCAAGACAAGACTTTGGGGTTGTCTCGCTATCTTCAAGATAGTCTTCCTTAGTTGTTTTATTAGCTTTGTTGGAGACCAACAAGGATGTGTCACTATCCTGAACCTTATCTGCATTACTTCCTTTACCATTGCTTAATAAGGCACTCTTCCCCAATATTCTGTCAGCATTCTAAAAGAAGAAACAAGTAGACACATAACAAGTTTAGCATGTAGTAGTATATGAAACTCATTTCGGTGAATCAGTTCATTAGTAAGGTGGACAGGATTAAACTACCAAGTCTTCTATTGCCAAGTACTAGTACATAATAAAGCATCAAACAAACATATATCTATGTCCTATGGTCACTGCATTGTCTTGCCAAATCAAAATAGAGACACGGTTCAAATCATATTAGTTCAAGACAAAGCAGCAGTGAAAGAATACAAAGCGTGGGAAACTACACAACACAACAAGATTTCAGATGGGTACCACGGGTCTACATGTAAAACAACACTATTGGCTCTGTTGTGATGCTAGTAATTGATAGAGGCTAAGGTGTCTCGATGCTTCGATGAGATGGTGGCTATCGTTTTCTGTGGGAGTCGACCTTGACGATCTGACTACGAACGTGCGAGACGTCGCGGCTTAGCAATCGCTAAACCAACTTCCGAGGGTTATTGACCACGCCGGAGCACGATCAACCTGACCACGAGGGTCTGTTTCCTGTGAGCAAACGAAGAACAAGCAAGAAACTGAGATTGCAATCGGGATATTGCGAATATAAGATGAAAGCTTTATTGATCAAGGTGGGGTTCTGTGACGTCTTGGTCTGGTCGTTGGACACAAACGAAGTACGCGAAGTTGCAACTATGGCGAACTTTTAATCTAAACAAAACCCAAAGTCTAAACGATGCCCTAAGGGCTGTATATATGGAGGAAGAGGGGGGAATTTCGTGGCCCTTGAGGGTGGGGTCCGAAACCAACCCTAACTCTTGTTTCCCCACACATACGGACTCTAAAAATAGCCTATACTTAAGTATTTCGAAATTACATGGGCCTGGCCCATTAATAAGGTGACGCAGCACCTAGAATAGCCTATGGACGAATATTATGAAGTGGCATCTTGTATATTTCGTCCAAGGCTTCATGCACTCCTTATGGCGGCTTCAAAGTCCTGAAATCATCACTTGTAACTCCGTTCTTGATCCCCTTGCGCATGCCATCAACTCCATGCGTGTTCTTGCTCCAATGTTCATCCTTCTCCAAGCTAGGCCCTTCATTTGTAAGCAAAACAAATGTATCCAATTTAGGCAGCATCATAATCTCATGAACATTAGAATCATTACCAAGAAACGAAAGTACCTGGTAATTTAATTGGCGTGCGCGAGCTCTAGTAATTGGTCCAGTATATGTAACAGTAGGGGCTGTGGGTGTAACAATGGTATTGATGTCCTCATCATCCTCCCCTTCTTGAAATGAAGTCGTCCTCGACGGAAGCGCATCTTCCTCACCCAAATAAGGCTTCAAATCTGCAATGTTAAAAGTGGGACTAACCCCAAAATCTACAGGTAGCTCAAGTTTATATGCATTATCATTTATTTTCTCTAACACCTTAAAAGGACCATCAGCACGTGGCATTAGCTTTGATTTGCGCAGATTAGGAAATCTATCTTTACGCAAATGTAACCAAACAAGATCTCCAGGCGCAAACACAACATGTTTTCTACCCTTATCTCCAGCAAGTTTATATTTAGCATTCATACGCTCAATGTTTTCCTTAGTTAACTCATGCATTTTTAAAATCAATTCAGAACGTTCTTTAGCATCAAAATTAACCTTCTCTGAAGATGGAAGAGGCAACAAATCAATAGGTGCACGAGGTAGGAAACCATACACAATTTCAAAAGGGCACATCTTAGTAGTAGAATGCAATGAACGATTATAAGCAAATTCAATATGAGGCAAGCATTCTTCCCACATTTTCTTGTTATTCTTCAAAACAGCCCTAAGCATAGTAGACAATGTTCTATTGACTACTTCAGTTTGTCCATCAGTTTGGGGGTGACAAGTAGTACTAAAAAGCAGCTTAGTCCCCAACTTAGCCCATAAACATCTCCAAAAGTGGCTAAGAAATTTAGTATCACGATCTGAAACAATAGTATTTGGCACACCATGTAAGCGAATAATTTCACGAAAGAACAAATCAGCAACATTAACAGCATCATCGCTTTTATGACATGGTATAAAGTGTGCCATTTTCGAGAACCTATCCACGACAACAAATATGCTATCCCTCCCCTTCTTTGTTCGAGGTAAACCTAAAACAAAGTCCATAGATATATCCTCCCAAGGAACACTAGGTACAGGCAAAGGCATATATAAACCATGAGGATTGAGTCGTGACTTAGCTCTTTGACATGTAGTGCAGCGAGCAACAAAACGCTCAACATCCCGTCTCATCTTTGGCCAAAAGAAATGTGTAGCAAGTATATCCTCCGTCTTCTTGACGCCAAAGTGTCCCATTAATCCTCCTCCATGCGCCTCCTGCAACAACAAAAGACGAACGGAGCTAGCTGGAATGCATAGCTTGTTAGCACGAAACACAAATCCATCGTTAAGAACGAACTTGTTCCAAGTTCTCCCTTCCTTACAATTCTGCAATACATCTTTAAATTCAGCATCATGAACATATTGATCTTTGATGGTCTCCAAACCAAATATTTTAAAGTCAAGTTGTGAAAGCATAGTATAACGACGAGACAAGGCATCAGCAATAACATTTTCTTTACCCTTCTTGTGTTTAATGACATAAGGGAAAGTCTCAATGAATTCAACCCATTTAGCATGTCTACGGTTCAGTTTTGCTTGACTTTTAATGTGTTTCAAAGATTCATGATCAGAATGTATAACAAATTCCTTGGGCCATAAATAATGTTGCCATGTTTCTAAGGTCCGAACAAGAGCATATAATTCTTTATCATAAGTAGAATAGTTCAGACTAGGCCCACTCAATTTTTCAGAAAAGTATGCAACAGGTTTTCCATCTTGTAATAACACACCTCCTAATCCAATTCCACTAGCATCACATTCAAGCTCAAAAGTCTTATTGAAATTAGGAAGTTGGAGTAAAGGAGCATGTGTCAACTTATCTTTCAATACCGTGAAGGCTTCTTCCTGTGCGGTACCCCAAACAAAAGGCACATCCTTCTTTGTAAGCTCGTTGAGAGGTGCAGCAATGGTGCTGAAATCTCTCACAAAACGCCTATAGAAACCAGCGAGGCCAAGGAAACTCCTCACTTGTGTGACCGTTTTGGGCTGCGGCCAACTCTCAATAGCTTCAATCTTGGCTTTATCAACTTCAATTCCCTGTGGAGTAACAACATAGCCAAGAAAAGATACTCGGTCGGTGCAAAAGGTGCACTTTCCAAGGTTTCCAAACAAACGTGCATCACGTAGAGCAATAAAAACAGCACGTAAATGTTCCAAATGTTCCTCCAAAGATTTGCTATAAATCAATATGTCATCAAAGTAAACTACCACAAATCGTCCAATGAAAGCACGTAAAACTTCGTTCATTAACCTCATGAAAGTACTAGGTGCATTAGTTAACCCAAAAGGCATGACTAACCACTCATATAATCCAAACTTAGTTTTAAATGCTGTTTTCCATTCATCACCCAATTTCATACGAATTTGATGGTATCCACTACGCAAATCAACTTTGGAGAATATTGTAGAGCCACTCAATTCATCAAGCATATCATCTAGCCTAGGAATAGGATGACGATAACGAATAGTAATATTATTAATGCCTCTACAATCAACGCACATACGCGACGTACCATCCTTTTTCGGCACTAAAATGATAGGAACAGCACAAGGACTAAGGGATTCGCGTATATAACCTTTGTCGAGCAGTTCTTGTACTTGACGCATAATCTCCTTCGTCTCCTCTGGATTGGTACGGTATGGTGCACGGTTGGGTAGCGAAGCACCGGGAATTAAGTCAATTTGATGCTCAATCCCTCGAATAGGTGGTAATCCCGGTGGCACGTCTTGTGGAAAGACGTCAGCGAACTCCTGCAAAATGTTAGTGACAGCAGGGGGCAAAGAGGAAGGCACGTCCTCGAATGAAAATAATGCCTCTTTGCACACAAAAGCATAGCAAACAGATTTGCTAAAATCTAGCTCATCAATATCAGATTTGGTGGCAAGTAAACATGCACTTTTCAATTTAATTTCAGAAACAACAGTAGATGGTTTATTATTAGGCTTCATTTGGTGCTCAAATTCTTTTGCCACAATCTGATTTTCACTCTTATTTGTCTCCTGTTTTGCTTTATTAGCTCTATTAATATCATCTTTCAAAATGGAATCAGGAGTCATAGGAAGCAAAGTAATATTTTTATCGTTATGAACAAGAGTATACTGATTGTTTCTACCATGGTGTACAGAATTTTTATCAAATTGCCATGGTCTACCAAGTAATAAGGAACATGCTTGCATAGGTACCACATCACAATCAACATAATCAGCATATGTAGAGATACTAAAATGCACACGAACAGTACGTGTTACCTTAACCTTGCCGCTGTTGTTGAACCATTGGATGTAGTAAGGATGTGGATGTGGTCTTGTGGTGAGAGATAGCTTCTCCACCATCTCCATGCTAGCCAAGTTATTGCAGCTCCCTCCATCTATGATCACGCGAACAGAACGTTCCTTCACAACTCCCTTTGTATGGAACAAATTATGCCTCTGATTTTGCTCAGCTTGTGTAACCTGCACACTCAAAACACGTTGAGCAACTAAACATTCATACCTGTCAGCATCTTCAGGAGCCATGTATTGCGTCTCATGATCAGAATCGTCTCCACCGTGTTCTTCACGTGTAATAAGAGCCAAAGTCTCCTCATCATAGTCACTAGCGGACTCATACCCACCATCCTCAGTAACAATCATCACACGCTTAGATGGGCATTCTCTCGCATAATGACCTCCACCCTTGCAACGTCGACAAATAATATCATGTGTTTGCCCTGTTGATGCCATGGATGAAGAAGAGCTCTTTGCAGGCCCAGAAGGTGTGCTCTTGGCAGATAGTGGTGATTGTGCCTGCTTTATTGTATCACGGTTGGAGGTGGCAGCCGACGGAGGCGCCGGTGTAGCAGAACGTGTGGAAGTAGATGATGCACGTGGTGTCCATGATGAAGGTCGACCTGCAGAAAAGTTAGTCCGCGCCAATGCCTGTCGATCCTGCACTTCACGTTCAGCTTTACAAGCAAGATGGAATAAACGAGTGATATTAGTATACTCCTTATACTCTAGAATCGTCTGAATCTCTCTATTTAATCCACCCATAAAACGTGCAAGCATAGCTTCATTCTCCTCAACAATACCACATCTAATCATGCCAGTTTGTAATTCCTGATAATATTCTTCTACAGAATTTTTTCCCTGTCTTAAGCGCTGCAATTTTTGAAGTAATTCACGTTGATAATATGGTGGAACCCAACGAGTACGCATAGCAGTTTTCAAAGCAGCCCAAGTAGCCGGAATAGGATATAATCTACAATGCTCAGACCACCAAACACATGCAAAACTAGTGAATGCACAAACAGCAGCAGGAACACGTCTCTCCTCGGGATATTGTAAACATGTAAATCGTTGTTCAGTTTCTAACTCCCAAGTAAGATATATATCAGGAACATATCTACCCTCAAATGGTGGAATATTCAATTTTAGTTTAGGGAGATGGTCATGATCTCGTACCTGAGGGTGAGCCCTACCATTGCCATTATTTGCATGTGGACGACCTGGTGGTTGCTGTGCTGGTGGTGGCACGTAGTTCTGATTTTGATCAACCTCATCCTCATAATCTCCCACATAATCATCCTCCTCCACATCAGCAGTAGGAGCCACAGAAGTATCAACAGCAGCACCAGCAGTTTGGCCCGACTGAAGAGGGACACGGCTCGCTCGGCGGAGGGCTGTTTCCCGACGTGGAGGTAGTCGATGTTGTTGCTGTTGTTGCAGAGGTGCGGCAGGAGCAGCCGGTGGTGGTGGTGGAAAACGCGAAAGCAATTCAGCAAACTTGTTATCGAGCTTTGTTTCAAACGTCTTCTCCATGCCATCTATCTTCTCCATGGCCTCTTCAAATCTGTTTATCACATCTTGCACCTGTCCACTCATCATTTGCTGAAACGTATCATGAAGCTCCTTGTTCGTCAAGTTCTCCCAGTCAGTCTCGTCGGCTTGTGATCCTGGCATGGTTAGCAGCAATAGAAACACACAAGAATATGATCCTACAGACTACTAACAAGTGGTGGTGGTGGCGGGTGTCACAAATCCGTCAAGCAAATCTCAAATTCTTACCAGTTCTTACCCAGCAGCAGGCGGTGATCGGCAACCGTTGTAGTCAAAACTCTCAAAAGCTTGGATAGAGCGATTGCCAGGGAGAGTCAAACGCACGACGTAGATGTATGTGGAGCTGGGAAGGCTTATAGTATGGTAGCAAAAAGGGTCAGCAATAATCAATTCAGAGATGCAAAGTTGAATAAACGCTCAACGACGGTACTGTGCTGGTCCTAGGCTAGACCGTGCTAGAGACGCGAGCCTAGAACACTAACAAAATCACGGCGCTGCACGTAAATAAGGGAAAAACACACTCTGGAACTCTTTTTTTTCGCTCTTTTTTTGCGCTCCTTTTTTGCGCTCCTCTTTTTTTTGCGAAAAATCACTATAATGGCGAGTGTCTCAAAACTCTTCCCTCGTCAAACTGATAGGATGGGCACGAATTTTTTTTTTCACTTTTTTTTTCGGAAATCAGGGCAGCGACGACGAAAAAGTGCGACAAAAAATCACTATGATGGCACGTGGCTCAAAAGACTCAGAAAAGCCTAAAAATAGGATAGGGAAAAAAATTTGCCCGTGAAAATTTTGGCCTAAAAACTGCCCGGGGGTCTCCAGACTCTTTTTTTCCGAGACCTACGCAGGCAAGGAAACACGAATCAGAATTTAGATTGATCTCAAGAACAAACCTAATATGAGAAGAACTCGGATTGGTGGTGGATATATGGTTGTGGTATATGGCAGCGGTGGTGGTATATGGTAGCGGTGGTGGTATATGGATACAGATTGGTGGTGGTATATGGATACGGATTGGTGGTGGTATATGGATATGGATTCAGAGCGGCGGCGGATAAGCAAAAGTGGTAGATGGGCGATGATGATGGTGCGGCGGCGGCGTGACAACTTATGACCAGAACTCGAAACTCTAAAAGACTAGACTCTAAGACCAGCAACTTGACACGACGATGCAACCGCAAATTCAACAAAGCAAAAACCCTAAAAAGATTATGCAAAGGCTCAGATTGGTTCGGATATGATGAACTAACCCTAATTTTTTTTCTGGCTTTTTCGTGGACTGTAGGTATGAAGAACAGACTCGATCTAATCTACGAAAAACTGTAAAATCTCACCGAGCAACCTGGAAATCTGATACCACTTGATAGAGGCTAAGGTGTCCCGATGTTTCGATGAGATGGTGGCTATCGTTTTCTGTGGGAGTCGACCTTGACGATCCGACTACGAACGTGCGAGACGTCGCGCCTTAGCAATCGCTAAACCAACTTCCGAGGGTTATTGACCACGCCGGAGCACGATCAACCTGACCACGAGGGTCTGTTTCCTGCGAGCAAACGAAGAACAAGCAAGAAACTGAGATTGCAATCGGGATATTGCGAATATAAGATGAAAGCTTTATTGATCAAGGTGGGGTTCTGTGACGTCTTGGTCTGGTCGTTGGACACAAACGAAGTACGCGAAGTTGCAGCTATGGCGAACTTTTAATCTAAACAAAACCCAAAGTCTAAACGACGCCCTAAGGGCTGTATATATGGAGGAAGAGGGGGGAATTTCGTGGCCCTTGAGGGTGGGGTCCGAAACCAACCCTAACTCTTGTTTCCCCACACATACGGACTCTAAAAATAGCCTATACTTAAGTATTTCGAAATTACATGGGCCTGGCCCATTAATAAGGTGACGCAGCACCTAGAATAGCCTATGGACGAATATTATGAAGTGGCATCTTGTATATTTCGTCCAAGGCTTCATGCACTCCTTATGGCGGCTTCAAAGTCCTGAAATCATCACTTGTAACTCCGTTCTTGATCCCCTTGGGCATGCCATCAACTCCATGCGTGTTCTTGCTCCAATGTTCATCCTTCACCAAGCTAGGCCCTTCATTTGTAAGCAAAACAAATGTATCCAATTTAGGCAGCATCATAATCTCATGAACATTAGAATCATTACCAAGAAACGAAAGTACCTGGTAATTTAATTGGCTTGCGCGAGCTCTAGTAATTGGTCCAGTATATGTAACAGTAGGGGCTGTGGGTGTAACAATGGTATTGATGTCCTCATCAGTAATGTGCATGATATGAAAGTCAACTGTATACACAATTGAAATTGAAATCAATAGAGCTATTGATAAGAGCAAACCTGTTAAAGAAACATGCGTGAACATACCTGCTATGCCATTGGAGTTTCGATTGGATCCTTCAATTTAAAAATAAGTGTGTATGAGTAAATACAGTGATACAAGATCAAAGCAATCATAGTTAATGTCAGGACCACGATTCTAAGTCACAACGATCTAGCCTGTAACACTTCATATCACTTTGCGGCCTCACGCATGGTATTCCCACGAGTGTCGCCTTACCATGGCCCGGGACCGTTTGCGCCTTTTGGCTCACGTATATGATAGTGTCGCTAGCATCCATATGACAGAGAACCCGAGCCGACATGACTAGCCGTGAACCCAAAGTGGCACTAACTTACGGGGATAGGCATACATGAATCAACATCGAGCATGTCGGTCAGCAGCGTGCGAATCCGGGCTGTAGCACTGGGCTAATAGGACTCCGGGAACCCGGGCTGTAGCAGGCTAGGTAGGACTCCGGATGTCACCGCGTGATATTTCCCCGAAGGGACAGACACAGGAACAAAGTGAATCACATGCCGGCCAGTCAAGTGTTCCGGAGCAGTAGTGCTGGGCTAGCAGGACTCCGGTGAACCGGGCTGTAGCAGACTACTATGGCTCATGGAAGCACAAGACTACATTTCCCCATAAGAGAGGCTACCAAGGATAAACAACTAGGTTGTCGGATCCCACACATACCAAGCATTTCAATCATACACACAATATGCTCGATATGCGCAAATACAACATGGCATCACAACAAGACACTATGACTCATAGTATTTATTCATTAGGCTCCGAGGAGCCAAGCATTACAAACATGGGTCTCATGACTCCAACATACAGAGCATACCAGACAAAGCACATGCGGAAGCTTAACATGTCTGAGTACAGACATCTACAAATGAAAAAGGCTGAGAAGCCTGACCATCTACCTGATCCTGCCGACGACACAAGATCGTAGCTGCGGTAACAAGCTAAACGTCGAAGTCCACATGGAACTACTAGCGAGACTGAAATCTCTCTACAAAAACATAAATTAAGCAAACATGAGTACAATGTACCCAGCAAGACTTACATCAGAACTAACTACATATGCATCGATATCAACAAAGGGGTAGTGGAGTTTAACTGCAGCAAGCCAGCTTTGACTCAGTGGCTAACCTGAACTATGACTGCAAGCAACTCTTTTGAGGAGGCACACATGAGTCCACATATTCGCCATATCAATACACCACTATGGATCCGCTCCCGTCTCCCTACGAGAACGCCATCCATAGCACTCACACTTATCTTGCGCATTTTGGATTATCCACTTTCACTTGTCTATGAACTGTATAGGCAACCAAGTAGTCCTTTACCGCAGGCGCAGCTATTCGAATAGATGATGTTAACCCTGCAGGTGTGTACTTCTTCATACACGCTCTCACCACTTACCGCCGTTTACACGACATGTACTCGGCAACCTTCAAGCGGAAGCCCAACGAGGGTGTCGGCCACGGCCTACCTAAACACTCAAGTCTCTAGTCCAGGTTTATCGCCTATCCAGGTTCCATCCGCAGGGAGTCTGGCCGAGGTTTCCACATACGGCCCCAAACGATGTGTACAGGGTTCCGAGACACCAAACGGGCGCCCGGCATGCCCGGCCACGGTGTATCTACCGCAACATAGCCCACCCCTGGGGTCAGCGCTACGCACGGCCGCCAACACATATCCTACAAACACCAGAAACTAGTTGCAATTCCTGGACAGAGGACTAGGGTGGTTAAGAAGCCGAGAGGGTCAATTAAGGATCCCAATGCATGGTAGTAACTGGTTCTTAAATCACACATACATATCTCGGTGCTTAAGGACGGTTCTAATGAAACAACCCACCATGTACTCCTACATGGCCTCTCATCGATACCTTTACCAAATCGTGTTCAACACACTTAGCTCACACACATTAGGACATGTTCAATGCCATTCCAATTCATCCCCGATGAATCAGACCTGACTCAACTCTAAGCAGTAGCAGGCATGACAAACAAGCATGAATGAGTAGGCACATCAGGGCTCAAACAACTCCTACTCATGCTAGTGGGTTTCATATATTTACTGTGGCAATGACAGGTCATGCAGAGGAAAGGGGTTCAACTACCGCACCATGTAACAGTTGAATCGTTGTTGTCCTAATGCAGTAAAAGAGAGCAGGAGCGAGAGAGTGGGATTGTATCAGAATGAACAAGGGGGTTTTGCTTGCCTGGCACTTCGGAAGATAGTATAGTTCTTTATCGTTGTCATCGATCTCAACATCGGAAACATCGTCTACCAAGGGGGAACAATCACCGGCAAACACAGAAGGAACACAATCAATGCAATGCAACAAACATGATGTATGATCATGGCATGTTAAGGTACTGAATTCACCTAATGCAACATTTAGTCATATTAATTGAAGTGGAATTCAAACATATAGCAAATTCCAACTCCAAAACTACATACCATATATTCCATAAACATGAATTGTCCTAGTTGGTGATGTTAACTTGCTCAAACATGCATGAACATGGCATAAATAGATTCTTCATATTTTTCTGATAATTTTTCATATAAATTATTTCATTTGGAGTTACGGTATAATTTCTCTGATTTTTAGAAGTTTTGGCTATTTTCTGGAATTTCCTGTAAAAAAATAAATCCAGTAAATGCTTTATTGCGTCAGTAGTGCGTCAGCGTGACATCGGCAGTCAACTAGGATGGTCCAGGTCAAACCTGACCAGTGGGTCCCGCATGTCAGTGTCATAGTCTAACTAATTTTTAGTTATTCCTAATCCTAAATTAATTAGCAGGCGGGTCCTATTTGTCATAGACCCAGAGGGGTCAAACTGGGCCCACCCGGGGTCAACATGGTCAGCGGGGTCAAACCTGCCGGCGACTTGACGCCAGCGAGGCCAGTCGCATCGGCGAGCCTCGGGTTTGCGTCTCCGGCGACAAAACGGGCTGCTGAGGCCATCTACGGGGAGCTGGAGCTCACCCGCATCTAGCGCGGCATGTGGCGGCAGCGGGGACGGCGAGAGCTCGCCAGAAACGAGCTCGGGGCGGCGCCGGTGTTCTGGTGAGCGCGGTGATGCAGATAAAGTGGCCGTGGAGGTGCATGGATGACCCCTACGGCGGCTACGCGGGGCAGCGAGTGTGTTGGACACGACACCCGGACCAAATGGTCGCCGAAGTCGTGTCGACGGCGAGTGCAGGCGGTGGCGCAGTCGGGCCAGGGGGCGTGGCGGCAATGTAGTGCAAGAGAGAGAACGGAGAGCGGGAGGATGATCAGAAGCTCACGTAGAACACGACGAGCGAGTCGGTGAGCTCGGGGAGGGGCCGGAGCGAGCGGGGCGGCGGAGGCGATCTCGGTGACCCGAGGAAGAAGAAGGCGTCGGCGGCAGCGCTTCGAGGCGTCCGGCGTCGCGTGAGTCAACGGAGAGGACGAGGTAGACGAGGCGGAGCTTCTGGACTCGGATGGAGGGCGAGGAGGTGGCTCTGGCCGCAGCAACAGCGAGCGGCGGCGACGGTGGCGTTGCGGGAAGAGAGTAGAGGAGGGGCAGGGGGTTCTGGGGGAGAGGAGAGAGGTGCAGGGGTCGAGGGGGAGTGCGTGGCACTCGGGGAGGCGTCCAGACCCTCGACGGCAAGTAGGAGCTGGTGAGGCGAGTGGCCAGCGCGCAGCGAGCACGCGCTCGTCCTTCTATGCAGGGAGGAAGATGACAGGGAGGCTGCGGTGGTGGGTTGGGCCAGGAAAAGAACTGGGCCGGATCTGCTGCAGGTAAGCGCCAGGTAAGTCTTTCTCTCCTTTGTCTTTTATAATTTGTTTTGCTTTTCTATTTTTGTTATTTTGTTTTGATTTAGTTTATAACCCAAATCATTTTAATAAATCCTGAAGATAATTGTGGGCATTAAATTAATTATTATAGAGGCCCTTAACTATTTTCAGAATTGTTGGAGAATTTAAAAATATTAATAGTATTTAAATGCCCCAATTCAAATACAATATGGGTTATTCAAAAATCTAGAATGGCCTAAAAAATATTGGCATCATTTTTGGTAGAGGTTTTCACCTTTATAAAAAATAATGAACTTTTCTAAAGGTCATTCTGGGTTCATTGAAAAGATTTAAACTTGAACATAGTTGAATTGACTTAGTGCCAGGGCTTGGTCATCCCCAATTCAAATTTCCTTTGAATTTAAACATGATGCATGCTCACTGATGCAACTATTTACAGACATGAATCTAGGGCTGTGACAACTCACCCCCACCAAACAAGAATCTCGTCCCGAGATTCAAGACATGAGGTAAGAAGACAGAGGGGGCACAAGACCAACACAATCTTCATGATCCAGGTTGCACCTCATAAGGTTGTTGATTCGTTGCATACGTTGATCTTGACATCCTCACTTTTGAGATCTTCATCCACGCGATGACGACAGAAAGAAGCTATACTAGGATTGATCTTCTCGAAGATCGAGCTATACAAGATCAACTCACGGAATGAGATGTTGAAACATCTCGAGTTGAGACACAAAACACATCGAGAGGGATGGAAGAACAAATGATGGGGTTTGATTTGGTGGTCAACAATTCCACACTTAGAAAGATGGTGGATGGTGTCAAGGTGGCGAGGAAGTAATTGCCATGATCCGTAACGGGGCACCTTGGGAAAGGTGACTCGTTGGATTGTTCCCTTAAGTGGCAAAAGAATTACTTTTGATCCATAGATCATTGAAACTCTTCATACCAGCTTAAGGCAATTTACATTTGATCGTTTGAAAGAGCTCGAAGAAATGGCATACTCGAACTAGGATGGATGATGTGGACTACCTTGTTGAAGACAACGCAATGGATGACTTTTGCTTATCACCGGAAATGTATGGGACCCATGGTAAGTCCACTTTTGAATATGATCCTTGACAGCAACTGCTGAGAAGGACAACCCATAGGAAATTGGCACAATGGGGTGCAAACTGGGAACAAAATGCAAATGCTGGGAATGATTCTAGTAACTAGGGAGAAACTGAACAGTAGAGAGTGATTCCACTGTTAGAAAGGTTATGGCATAATCAAAGAAACTGAGAGGAGATCCCAATTAATGCCGACGATAATCCTAGTGCTTGCGCGTGCTCTCAAGAACTTGAGCATTTCCATATTCATCAAGTTTTACCAATATCCGTGTCAAGGATCCTGGCAACACAACATACTACCATGATGAATAGTGATGGACGATGCAGATGTAAAGGGAGATACCACCTTCTCAGATTTCACCTTAGTGAGGCCAAGGGATCAAATCTGGATGATCAACCAAGAGACATTTAGCACTTTGCTTCTAATGTTCTCCTTGATGTGCTAGCATAACCCACTTATTGATATGGTTTGGTATCTAGGACATCAAGTAAAAGGTTGGACTTCGGGAACACAAAAATCCATAAGGAACTGCTATTGGAATAAATTCTACGAGATCCTTATTGGGAGGTGGCCAACTTCTTCAAACAAGATACTACAATAATAGGTCTTCCGGTTGGGTGTGTTGGCCACATCATCCACTTTACCGGTTACCGAGAGACCAATATTATAGCTCTTGGGAAAACGTCCCAACCATCACATCTGCCTGAGATTCAGATCTGGTTGGTGTCAGGATATTCCAGACTCATCGAGTCTAGAAAGAAAAATGAAAGTTTGCAACACAAATCGACGAGATGACATTGCGAGATTCTCGGGAGATGAACTATGATAGCAAGCTCCAGAACATGAGCTGGTTCTGCTACAACATGTGAACATGCTGTCCCAGACAAGCATAACCATGTAGTAGTCTTATAATAAAACACTACCGAGTCCAGGTGGGGAGCCATCATCAAGGATATCAAAGTCCTTGCATAAGTCTTGCTCTTAAGAAGAGACTTCTTCTCCTTGAACAAATCAATCAGTGGCTTGGTGTGCTAGGGATACATATAGAATGAAGATGATCAGTCTATCAGACCATAGAATACTTCACACATGCATGACTGACTTGGGATGATTCCAGAGGAAGCAAAACAAACTTTCTCGAATTCACGGCGGCAACTTACATCAAATGCACATGAATCAAAGGAAGTCACTTGTTTCATCCAAACATATACTTCATGAACGGGGCATGAAGAAAATGCTTACACATGTTTCCAACACTAGCTGGATGTTCAACATAAATCATGGAGGAGACAAAATGCTGCTGATGGGATCAATAGCAACTCATCGGAATTTCCATATCACTGGACTTCCACATTATGTGAACAATGTGATAGTATTGGTCAGACCAAAAGATGTAATGGTGTATGCTCGAGGGGTCAACCAAGAGTAAGATAACATTACGAATATCGTTGGTACTGATTTGATTTGAGGATATCCCACACTCAAATCAAAGTTTTGACAAGACAACAGATCCAACAACCGATCACGAGGAACAATCGATGACGATATCATCTTTCTTCAACTAACACACAAACACAAGGATATCCCTTTGGAATGAACTAAGTTGGGCTAGCTTTTATCTTCCAACTCTCCAAGTTGTTGTTTAGCTTAACCAACTAGCTCAGGGGTATCCAACATGGATTCTTGGGGAAAGAGTGGTTTATTGGTAAACCAACTTGATCACGAACTCACTGTATCGGTCAGGTGATGACCTGGTGATACTTCCGAGAAGATATTCAGAAAATCACGAACCACCGATATGTTAATAAGCTCGAGAACAACCTTGCTTTTCAGGGCAAGACGATATGATCAAATAAGCAAGGATTGACACTATCCTAACTCATTGATCGAAAAGTGCACCGGAAATAAGGACTAGGTAGCACGATAAACCTTAGGGTGATGATTCAATAATCAACACGCTAAGGATAAGATTATTGTCCATTGTCTACCAAGCAATAGGGTTGCTAGGAGTATTTATTTCACACATCACAGTTTACTTGTCGGCATTCCAGTTACAACAACACGGGACCGAGGAATGAATAATGATGGCGAGAACTATCACTGTATCAAGATTTCATAGGAGGTTGTGCAATTCCTATGATATTCCTGACATAAAGAGGGCAATACTTCAGGGTAGAACAGAATCAAAAGCTGGATTGGCATTTTGATCTGCGGAATACAACTGCTTTGACCCAATCCTAGATATGGATGAGGTACTGGAGTTTGTTTCTCCTAGTCATTCCGGAATAGAATGGCTTGACGGATCACATGAATAATAGGCATTGATAACACCAATGCACAACTACTCTTGACCAACAATTGACAGACGAAGTTCAGATACCAGCTAAAGAGGGACAACTCAAAGGAACATATATCTTTCTGAGTTGTAGATGCATAGATTAGTATGTCGAGCAAAGCTCAACATTTCTTCCGGATAACCCATGTAGAACGGTAGAACTGGCAGATTCACAATATAGAAGGGAGAACTCATTAAGAGCACTCTCGTTGTGATCTTTCAGTTCAACGAGGAACTTCTGCCATAAGTAGTTCATGGTAGTTGGAAGAACGATGTACCACAGACCTCGAGGACTATCACAAAGGTTACTAATATCCTAAAGGAACGAGCAAACACTATCAACATGAAGTAAGTAGGGTGAATCTCGGGTTCAAAACCCAGAAATAGAAGGCCTACTAACTAAATGGCATCACGGGATGCTTTCGAGGATGGTAGCCAGAATGATCACTTTGGGAACACAAAACATGGCTAGATTACTAGGTGAGTCCCTAAAACACCTAGGGTCATAATAGTAGCTCCAACATATGTGTCTAGGCAACAGAGTACCTCAACACACCGATTAGTGTGCTTAATCTGGCCCAAAAATAAAACGGGAACATGGAGGAAAGATTTGCAAGTGCATCAGACTATTTAGAAAACCTAGGATGACTCAGACATCATAACAGCTGTAAATGCTCAAAATGATTTGAGACATCCTGCAAAATGGTGGCATAACCACTCAACATCACAATATCAAAGTTCTGAGGCCAGCTATGACATATGGAAGTAGTAGGAACTGAACTGAGGCTTGAACTCAACAATCCTAGGCAACTACGGTTTAGTAACACGTCATCTTGAGAAATAGAAGAGAAGCCTAGTTCTTAACCCCCGTAGAAAAGAAGAGGTTGACTCAGAGCAGAAGGGCATAAGGGAAAGGAGTAAAAAGAGTCTTACGTTCCCATCCACAATCAATTCCCTTATATAACTAAAGCATTTCTAGACTCAACTTCGACCAACTTGGCTTGATAATCCTACAGGTAGTCAGGCTCTGATACCAAAGCTGTCAGGACCCCGATTGTAAGTCACATCGATCTAACCTGTAACACCTCATATCACTTTGTGGCCTCACGCACGGTATTCCCACGGGTGTCGCCTTACCATGGTCTGGTATCGTTTGCGCCTTTTGGCTCACGTATATGATAGTGTCGCTAGCATCCATATGACAGAGAACCCGGGCCGACATGACTAGTCATGAACCCAAAGTGGCACTAACTTACAGGGACAGGCATACATGAATCAACATCGAGCATGTCGGTTAGCAGCGTGCGAATCCGGGCTGTAGCACTAGGCTAACAGGACTCCGGGAACCCGGGCTGTAGCAGGCTAGGTAGGACTCCGGATGTCACCGCGTGACATTTCCCCGAAGGGACAGACACAGGAACGAAGTGAATCACATGCCGGCCAGTCAAGTGTTCTGGAGCAGTAGTGCTGGGCTAGCAGGACTCCGGTGAACCGGGCTGTAGCATACTACTATGGCTCATGGAAGCACAAGACTACATTTCCCCATAAGAGAGGCTACCAAGGATAAACAACTAGGTTGTCGGATCCCACACATACCAAGCATTTCAATCATACACACAATATGCTCGATATGTGCAAATACAACATGGCATCTTAACAAGACTCTACGACTCAGAGTATTTATTCATTAGGCTCCGAGGAGCCAAGCATTACAAACATGGGTCTCATGACCCCAACATACAGAGCATACCAGACAAAGCACATGCGAAAGCTTAACATGTCTGAGTACACACATCTACAAATGAAAAAGGCTGAGAAGCCTGACTATCCACCCGATGCTGCAGAGGGCACAAGATCATAGCTGATGTAACAAGCTAAACATCGAAGTCCACGTGGAACTACTAGCCAGACTGAAGTCTCTCTACAAAAACATAAATTAAGCAAATGTGAGTACAATGTACCCAGCAAGACTTACATCAGAACTAACTACATATGCATCGGTATCAACAAAGGGGTACTGGAGTTTAACTTCAGCAAGCCAGCTTTGACCCAGTGGCTAACCTGAACTACGACTACAAGCAACTCTTTTGAGGTGGCGCACATGAGTCCACATATTCACCATATCAATGCACCACCATGGATCCGCTCCCGTCTCCCTACGAGAACGCCATCCATAGCACTCACGCTTATCTTGCGCATTTTAGAGTATCCACTTTCACTTGTCTATGAACTGTATAGGCAACCAAGTAGTCCTTTACTGCGGACGTGGCTATTCGAATAGATGATGTTAACCCTGCAGGTGTGTACTTCTTCATACACGCTCTCACCACTTACCGCTGTTTACACGACATGTACTCGGCAACCTTCAAGCGGAAGCCCAATGAGGGTGTCGGCCACGGCCTACCTAAACACTCAAGTCTCTAGTCCAGGTTTATCGCCTATCCAGGTTCCATCCGCAGGGGGTCCGGCCGAGGTTTCCACATACGGCCCCGAATGATGTGTACAGGGTTCCGAGACACCAAACGGGCACCCGGCATGCCCGGCCACGGTGTATCTACCACAACATAGCCCACCCCTGGGGTCAGCGCTACGCACGGCCGCCAACAGATATCCTACAAACACCAGAAACTAGTTGCAACTCCTGGACAGAGGACTAGGGTGGTTAAGCAGCCGAGAGGGTCAATTAAGGATCCCAATGCATGGTAGTAACTGGTTCTTAATTCACACATACAGATCTTGATGCTTAAGGACGGTTCCAATGGAACAACCCACCATGTACTCCTACATGGCCTCTCATCGATACCTTTACCAAATCGTGTTCAACACACTTAGCTCACACACATTAGGACATGTTCAACGCCATTCTAATTCACCCCCGATGAATCAGACCTGACTCAACTCTAAGCAGTAGCAGGCATGACAAAAAAGCATGAATGAGTAGGCACATCAGGGCTCAAACAACTCCTACTCATGTAGTGGGTTTCATCTATTTATTGTGGCAATGACAGGTCATGCAGAGGAAAGGGGTTCAACTACCGCAGCATGTAACAGTGGAATCGTTGTAGTCCTAATGTAGTAAAAGAGAGCAGGAGCGAGAGAGTGGGATTGTATCGGAATGAACAAGGGGGTTTTGCTTGCCTGGCACTTCTGAAGATAGTATAGTTCTTCATCGGTGTCATCGATCTCATCGTCGGAAACACGTCTACTGAGAGGGGACAATCACCGGCAAACACAGAAGGAACACAATCAATGCAATGCAACAAACATGATGTATGATCATGGCATGTTAAGGTACTGAATTCACCTAATGCAACAGTTAGTCATATTAATTGAAGTGGAATTCAAACATATAGCAAATTCCAACTCCAAAACTACATACCATATATTCCATAAACATGAATTGTCCTAGTTGGTGATGTTAACTTGCTCAAACATGCATGAAAATGGCATAAACAGATTCTTTATATTTTTCTGATAATTTTTCATATATAAGTTATTTCATTTGGAGTTACGGTTTAATTTCTATGATTTTTAGAAGTTTTGGCTATTTTCTGGAATTTCCTGTAAAAGAATAAATCCAGTAAATGCTTTATTGCGTCAGCAGTGCGTCAGCGTGATGTCAGCAGTCAACTGGGACGGTCCAGGTCAACCTGATCAGTGGGTCCCATGTGTTAGTGTCATAGTCTAACTAATTTTTAGTTAGTCCTAATCCTAACTTAATTAGCAGGTGGGTCCATTTGTCATAGACCCAAAGGGGTCAAACTGGGCCCACCCGGGGTCAACTTGGTCAGCGGGGTCAAACCTGCCGGCGACTTGACGCCGGCGAGGCCAGTCGCGGCGGCGTGCCTCGGGTTTGCGTCTCCGGCGACAAAACGGGCGGCCGAGGCCATCTACGGGGAGCTGGAGCTCACCCGCAACCAGCGTGACATGTGGCGGCAGCGGGGACGGCGAGAGCTCGCTGGAAACGAGCTCGGGGCGGCGCCGGCGTTCGGGTGAGCGCGGTGATGCAAATGCAGTGGCCGTGGAGGCGCATGCATGACCCCTATGGCAGCTACACGGGGCATCGAGTGTGTTGGACACGACGCCCAGACCAAATGGTCGCCGGAGTCCTGTCGGCGGCGAGTGCAGGCGGCGGTGCAGTCGGGCGAGGGGGCGTGGCGGCTACGGAGTGCAAGAGAGAGAAAGGAGAGGGGGAGGATGATCAGAAGCTCACGTAGAACACGACGAGCGAGTCGGTGAGCTCGGGGAGGGGCCGGAGCAAGCGGGGCGACGGAGGCGATCTCGGCGACCCGATGAAGAAGAAGGCGTTTGGGGCAGCGCTTCGAGGCGTCCGGCATCACGTGAGTCGACGGAGAGGACGAGGTAGACGAGGCGGAGCTTCTGGAGTTGGGTGGAGGGCGAGGAGGTGGCTCTGGCCGCGGCAACAGCGAGCGACGGCGATGGTGGCGTTGCGGGAAGAGAGCAGAGGAGGGACAGGGGATTCCGGGGGAGAGGGGAGAGGTGCAGGGGTCGAGGGGGAGTGCGTGGCACTCGGGGAGGCATCCAGACCCTCGGCGGCAAGCAGGAGCTGGCGAGGCGCGTGGCCAGCGCGCAGCGAGCACGCGCTCGTCCTTCTGTCCAGGGAGGAAGACGACAGGGAGGCTGCGGTGGTGGGTTGGGTCAGGAAAAGAACTGGGCCGGATCTGCTGCAGGTAAGCGCCAGGTAAGTCTTTCTCTCCTCTGTTTTTTATAATTTGTTTTGCTTTTCTATTTTTGTTATTTTGTTTTGATTTAGTTTATAACCCAAATCATTTTAATAAATCTTGAAAATAATTGTGGGCATTAAATTAATTATTACAGAGGCCCTTAACTATTTTTAGAATTGTTGGAGCATTTAAAAGTACTAATAGTATTTAAATGCCCCAATTCAAATACAATATGGGTTATTCAAAAATCCAGAATGGCCTAAAAATATTGGCATCATTTTTGGCAGAGGTTTTCACCTTTATCAAAAATCATGAACTTTTCTAAAGGTCATTCTAGGTTCATTGAAAAGATTTAAACTTGAACCTAGTTGAATTACTTAGTGCCAGGGCTTGGTCATCCCCAATTCAAATTTCCTTTGAATTTAAACATGATGCATGCTCACTGATGCAACTATTTACAGACATGAATCTAGGGCTGTGACAGTTAAAAAAGGCGCGCCTAAGCAAGCACTTAAGCGCGCCTAGGCTCTAGGCGTTGGCAAAATGCATTGCGCATAACTACGCATAATCTATGCATAACTGCGCATAAGCATGCGCTTTGGTCAGTAAAGCGCAAGGCAGTGGCAAAACGCACAATTAACACCTATCGCTTTTTTGAACTATGATAGCAATGGAATCTTAAATTAGAACAATTGTTCTTCGGGTTTAGGCACTTGTTCTACATGAATAGAGTACAGTAAGACGCAAGAATATAATACTTAAAAATACAAAATGAGCTCATAGACCTTACCACATTCTTGGTTCGGGACCAGTACAGAACAAGGCGTTCCCAGTCATCGTCCAGTAAATGTGTCTCAGGAGAACATAAGGGAATTTGATGAGTTTCTTTGCCGGTGAAGTACGTTTTCTTTAGGTAATTCCGATACTGCCACCAAGCATTCTTGAAGATAGAAGAGGTATTAGCACAGGTTACCTCATCCTGAGTTTCCAAACCGGTCTTTCTCTATAGAGAAAAATGGGAAAATTTGCTGTATTATAACCATCATGGAGGTAGGATGTATGGGACGAAGCAAAGTAATTGCCATGAATAACATTACTTACACATAACTCCTGGACAAACACCTGCAACTGGCATTTTCCTTCATCTTCAGTATAATATTTCCAAGATGGGAAGATACGCACATACGATTTAACAACATCAAATGTGATAGATGCTAAAGTATGACTAGATGGTTGTGCTTCCTCCACAGGAATAGGTGTACTAACTGGTGGAGTTGGGGTTCACCATGATAGTACTGGCCCTTTGGGCACTGGAGCTGCCTTACTAACTGCTGTTGTTTGGGAGCTCTTTGGTGGAGATGGTGCTGTGTCAATAGGAACTGGGTTACTATCGGCTGGGGTTGGGGTTAGATTGGGTGAGGCTGGTTCTCTGTCCATCGCAGTAGGGGTACAATCTGCGAGAGTTTGGGTTATGTGTGGTAGGGCTGGTTCTTGTGCATGTACAACCGGGGTGCTATCTCCACCAAGAGGTAGCACTATTTTATTTGAAAACCGTGTTTTTAGTCCGCTAGATACTGGCATCACTCGCTCCAATTCAAATGGCTGATAAACAGGAAACATAGTTGAATGTACAGACATTGTATGAGAGACAGATGCAATAGATAGTGTGGAAAAAAGAGGGCATTAAATAGTTGATATGTATATTGTTTAACTAAAATGGATAGAATGACATAATTTCACATATATATGATGTCTATCTAAACTGGATAGCATAGCATAACATAATTCAAAGATATGATGAATAACTAAATAGGATCACATGACATAATTCACCTACATGTTATCTAAGTAATCAGGATCGCATCATTTAATTCACATATGTGATTTATATGCTAAACAGAGGGCATTCAATATGATGTCTAAACTAAGAACATTGTGTTGAATATTGTGTATATGATGTCTAAACTATGCAATGCAAGACACCGTATGCATGATATGAGCAGTATAACCGTGCCAAGTTAGATCATACACCTTAGTGGGGGAATAGGACTGGTCATCCGTCTCTGAATCCATCTCTGAGGAGCTATCGGGACCCAACAAGAGATCTGCTTCGACGGGTAGCACTGTCTTCTCTGAAGGCCTTGTTTTCACTCCAGATTTTTCCATCTCCCACCCAAATGGCTGATTCACAGGAAGAGTAGTTTAATGTACAAACATTGTCGACAAATGGAAATGTAATGAAGAAAAGGATGGGCAAGATATCATTCAAATATATGATGCCTGGTTAAACAGGATGGCATTGCACATTTCACATATATTATGGCTGGCTAAAAGACATGAGACTGCATAATTCCCATATATGATATAGAAACTAAACAGGTGGCATTAGAGAACATGTCTAAACTAAGCAGATGACATATATGATGTCAAAAGTAGGCACTGCAAGGCAACATATGCATGATATGACTAACATCATCATGCCAAGGTAGAGCAAACACCTTGGGGGTAAATAGGAGTAGTCAGCGGCGTCTGAATCCGCCTCAGAACAGATATCTTCCTCTGGATTACAATCTGGAGAGGGGTGGGGAGGGTTTGCAATTGAACCCACCATGGAGCGATGTCTGTATGACATTGTATTGCCGCGCAAAACTCTTCTCTTTTTCTCTACATGTTCAGCATGACTGTGTACAATATCTGACATGCATACGAAAAATATATGGTGAGATTATGTAAGGAGAGCATGCAGAAATTTAGAGTGATGGTAACAACCAGTGGATCGACGTTTTTCCGTTGAACCAAAATAGCCCTAATGGATCGACGTGAATGTATAGTAATAAGTGATGCAACAAGTGTACAACCTCTTTGCCGTAGCCGTGTCGACCTCAGCATCATTGGGTTGGTCGCTGAAGCAGTTGAGGCAGAGGTGGCTGTTGGAGGTGTGGAGGAAGATCTGAGGTATTTGTAGATGACGTCCAGGGCACTGCTCTGTTGTGATGGATCGTTCTGTCGTTGGAGCAGCTCCGGTGAGCCGTAAGACGTCAAGGCTGAAGCAGCACAAGACAGACATCGTCAATCTCAAGTGGAATTCTAATAGCATCTCCAATAGATGATGTAAAATGGATGTAAAATTAACATCACAAAAAACCACCTGACTACAACAGATGAGGTAAAAACTGTTGACTTTGAACTTAACTGTCGAAACTGAAATTTACTGTGGAATCTGAATGCTACTGACGAAACTGAACGCAATGGTAGCAGAGAGGCACTCGACATGTAGTTTAGGGAGGGCCTGCAGCTCATGTTCAACATGCACCCCCCTGAGCTGCGAGCCACCACCGGTCGAACCGCCGGCCCCAGCGCCGCCTCTCCGCCCCGAAACAACTCGCCACCGCCGCCCTGGCCAGCCCTCTAGGCCCCCGCCCCCACCCTGAACCCTAATATAGATAGTGGGGTACCTCTCCGGCGAGCCCCCGTCCCCGCTGCGGGTGGTTCTTCCTTAACTCCGGCGAGCCCCCCAACCCCTGAAAATCGACTGACCCAAAAGTCGATTCAGTCGACTGAAGTGTGGCTTAATCGGAGCAGAGCAGTAGCATGAGCGAGGGGGAGAGCAGCAGCAGCAGCTGGGTGAGCGAGCAATCGAGCGAGAGCCAGAGCAGCAGCAGCAAATCTGGCTGGTATGGACACTACCACCGAAGGGGCCTCACACTGGGGGAGAGCCTCCGTGGAGATGTCGCCTGTAGCGCCGACTTCAAGGTAGCCATTCCATGGGGGTGAGAGATGGAGCACTGTCGGCGTCGGGAGGTCGAGTTAAGCAGAAGGTGCGATGCGATGAGTGTACAACCTCTTTGGTGGTGCCGAGTAGGCCTCAGCTTCGTCCGAGGAGTCGGTGAGGATGCTGCGGTTTCGGTGGAGCAGGTTAAGGCGACACTATGGGGATGGAGCAGCCGCGATAGACGAGGCGATCGTCGGAGCAGCTCCTTGGAGGTGGAGGACGGGGCGGCTGAACCGGCGGGACGGCGAGATGGACGACGGATCCTCATCCGGGGAGGTGGATGAGGGACGTCGAGCTGTTGCGGTGGATGACGTCGTCGGGGCAGAGGCTCCGGCTGGGCAGCGGTGACGTGGCGAATGGACGAGGGTGGGGTTTCACGGCTGGAGCGGAGAGGTTATGGCGGCCTGGGAGGGGGTGGTGGGAGGGGGTGAAGCATGACTTAGGGACACGCTTGTCCAAAATGTAGGGTGTGTTACAAAAGTACCCCCCACCGATTTGAACTAGCGGCCCTTTCGGCTCAGGGTTAGAAGGGGGATTTCACGTGTCGGGATTTGGCAGCTGGAGGGAGTTTTCACGCGCGTTGTAATTTCGGGATAGCAAGGCGCGGGTTGTGAAGGCGCCAATTTTGGGAGCAGGATATCTGAATTTTAGGGATATAAAAAGACGCGGGTTGAACTTTAGGGACAAGCCTAACGTGTAGTAATATTGTACTTGTACGTACCAAATCAATTCGCACTTCCCTCAACCAAATAGAAAACGAAAAAAATAAAACTATTCACACCACACAAAGAGAGAGTCTTGCCCATTTTACTATACAAATGCTATTCAAAGCTACTCCCTCCTTCCATCTATATAGGGCCTAATGCGTTTTTTGATGCTAACTTTGACTAAATATTAGAGCAATGATATATGACATGCAACTTACACAAAGCACACCGTTAATTTTGTCTGTGAAAGGTTCTTTCAATGATATAATTTTCACACTGTGCATGTCATGTACTATTAATCTTGTCAATAGTCAAAGGCGGTCTTAAAAATCTCATTACGCCCTATATAGATGGAAGGAGGGAGTATGAATCCATGTTATGTCCGATTAAATTTTTTTGCTTGCTGTATAATGCATGTAACCTACTCATACCAACATTTTAGTGCATTCCAAATGTCTATACTACCGCTGCAATTCGAACTAAATTTGAATTCGTTTCTCTATTTCAATAAGAATCTACAATCATGATTTTTGCCAACTTCAACCATCACAGTTTCCTTGCTATCCGCCAAATATAAATCGGACAGCCTATAATGCAGGATGGCAGGCACACCATCATCAACAACTCCGTTTTTTATAAGAGTAGAGATAAAATATATTAAATGTAGTATAACATGTTTATAACCACACCATGTGTATCACCGTTATATATATTCACACATGCGTCGGTTTGAAACACTATGATAAATTCTTCAAATATCCGAATTCGCTTTTTATAATGAAGTATATATGATCTCTATTCGTCTTTTACTCCCACACAACCCTCTTATCTTTGTAGCTAGCGCTAACTTTCTCTTGTGCATGAACACGCCCGCATCCCTCTCACCCTCCCTCAGAATTCTCTAGCTCCATCACGCAAATTCGTCTTTTCACTTTAGGTCGTTCACCCACGGTGTGTGTAGGCCCCCCAGCTTCTTCTTTACGGCACACATCGATCGATATGCCTCTCTAGCCAGGTGTTCCTAGCACAAACACAAGCTTCCCCTCTTCTCTTGTCATTGTCCATGCCTCACTCCCACCACTCTTTTCATCGTTCTTGTACTCGCACACTCCTCCCCCTCGATATATTATGCCTCTCGTACCACCTCCTACATGCATCCCTCTCTCTCTATCCTTCTCCTCGTGCCTCATTTGCTTCTAACACACACATGCATGTATACCGATCGATCTCCCAACATATACCTAGATCAACTTTAACTACCCCCCATCGATCGACGTACCTCACAAGTTATGACTCTCCTTTCTCTAACAAAGGGTGATTGATCTTCCTATGTAGTTACGTCTGCTTACCACAGTCACATCGTCCCCCCTCATCATTCGTGCAAGCCTCCTGACCCGTCTCTCACACGCATGTTGTCGGTGTCAAAACCGGCGGATCTCGGGTAGGGGGTCCCGAACTGTGCGTCTAAGGCGGGTGGTAATAGGAGGCAGGGGACACGATGTTTTACCTAGGTTCGGGCCCTCTTGATGGAGGTAAAACCCTACGTCCTGCTTGATTTATTCTTGATGGTATGAGTATTACAAGAGTTGATCTACTACGAGATCGGAGAGGCTAAACCCTAGAAGCTAGCCTATGGTATGATTGTATGTTATCCTACGGACTAAAACCCTCCGGTTTATATAGACACCGGAAAGGGCTAGGGTTACACAAGGTCAGTTACAAAGGAGGAGATATACATATCCGTATTGCCTAGCTTGCCTTCCACGCCAAGTAGAGTCCTATCCGGACACGAGACGAAGTCTTCAATCTTGTATCTTCATAGTCCAACAGTCTGGCTGTCCGGAGACCCCTAATCCAGGACTCCCTCAGTAGCCCCTGAACCAGGCTTCAATGACGATGAGTCCGGCGTGCAGTATTGTCTTCGGCATTGCAAGGCGGGTTCCTCCTGCGAATACACCACGGAAGAATTTGAATACAAGGATAGTGTCCAACCCTGCAAAATAAGTTCCACATACCACCGTAGAGAGAATAATATTTCACAAATCTAATCTGCTGACTTGTTTCGGCAACATGACATTATGCCATGGCCCGGTGATTATTCGAACCGTTTCCTTTAACTAGCCCCGCACATAATGCGAGGCAGTTTCTTGACACGTCTTGTCAAAGCAGAGATCATTTTCCCCTTATTACGGGATTCTCATCAATATGGGCGTGGGTAACCCGACCACGCCTAGGACTCCTGGATTTTAGGCATGTCCCAAACGGCCAGGAGGAGGACGCTTGATATTCACCCTCTTTATAAAGGGTCAAGGCTTTTACTTTTTTCCTCCCGTGCTCAATCGAATCCCTCCCCCGCCTCGAGTTCTAACACTCAAAGCCTAGGTTAGGTGCTTTGGATCTTCAATCATGTCCGGATCTAGCCTCCAGGGCCGGTGGATGCCCTCCTCCGTTATTGAAGAGGATATCAAGAAGTTGAGGGAGGCAAGATACCTGACCACCGAAGTCTCACATCGGCTGCCCGCCCGAGGGCAGGTTGTCCCTACTCCTGAACCCCATGCAGACGTCGTGTTCATCTCCCACTTCCTCCGAGGACTAGGCCTCACTCTGGATCCCTTTGTAAGGGCTTTTATGTTCTATTATGGGCTTGATTTCCATGATCTAGCCCCGGATTCCTTTCTCCACATCTCGACATTTATTGTCGTATGTGAGGCCTTCCTCCGCATTACCCCTCACTTCGGCCTGTGGCTCAAGACCTTTGATGTGAAGCCGAAGACGGTTGAGGGGCAGTATGCAGCATGCGGGGGTGCATTAGTAAGCAAGATTGCTGGAGCTCCGTGGCCAAAAGGTTCCTTTCCAGTGGTGCCCGGATTATGGCAACGGGAGTGGTTCTACATCACTGCTCCCAAAAGTGCCAAGTGGGTAGCTTCCCCCGCCTTTCGCTCGGGCCCTCCACCACAACTGATGTCATGGATCAGCAGGGGGCTGAGCTGGGGTCCAGCTAAGGGTGTGCCCATACTGCAGAGCCGCATCCGGGATCTCTTCAAGGGAGATTTTAGTATGGTCATGGTAGTGCAAGTCATGCTGGTTCATCAAGTCCAGCCTTGCAAACGCCGGCCCCTCCATTTGTTTGAATTCAACCCAGAAGGACCGTGCGCTATTCAGAATTTCCTCGGCCTGACGCATGAGGAGATGTACAAATCATTCTTCGGACCCAAAATAGAGTGTCCGGATACTATCGAGGATGTGGGCCTGAGTAGGAACCGCACCGCCGACCAAGTAAGTAATCCTCTAGCCAAACACACCGTCTTTTGTTTATCATGACGTCATTCTGAGAAATCGCTCTCTGACCAAGACTGGTTAACAAAGGCGAAGATGATTCGGTGTTCGGCCCCCCTTCCTAAGGGTTTGGACAATCCCATACTGGAAAAGATGCTCGAGCTAGCACCTTGCCCGGAGCCCTCAAAGGATGATAAAGGGGGGAATAATGAGGGTGAAAGCGGCCCCCATCGCTATCAATTCCAACCGAGGGAATGAGTGCCTCCGTGAGGGAGGATAACCAAGGGGAAGAATCTGACCTTCTCTCGCTCCAGGGAAGGAAGAGGACTGCCTCTGAAGATCCGGAAACCAAGGCTTCCAAACGAGAGAAGAAGTCTCTAGCAGAGGGTCCTGCCCTAGAAGGTGCTCTTGCCGCACAAAGCCCGCGCGAAATGCCTCTCCCGGACTCCTCCACTCAAGAAGCGGGTGACCTTCTTCCGAAGATGATGGAGAGCGAAATGCCTCCCCCGGACTCCTCCACTCAAGAAGCGGGTGACCTTGAAGTGTCGTCACGGAGGGCCTCTCTGGATCCGATGAGGCCAGAAGATAATCCTATAGTCACCCAAATTCCCCAGCATCCGGCTCTTGAAGAGGGCAAACAAAAGAGTCCGGCGCCGTCTGGTATGCGGTCGGACGCACTGAGGGATCTGCTGAAGCGAGCGATCATCTTGGAAGAACACCGTACGTTGATGGGTACGGTTATGGAAAGGATTTCATCCGCTGAAAGCGGGTTGCATGATGCCTTTATGAGTCTAGTAACGGGTTTTGAGGTACGTAAAATGATATACCTTTGTGATAGTACCCAACATTGTTAGGTGTGCCCTGTGTAGATAGTAGCCCCTGAGACTCTGGTTGTCACCGAGAACAGCGGAAAACAGAGGATCGTAGTCCCAGGTAATAACCATACCGCCTTTATGTGCAGGTAGTGGAAGCTCCGGTGGCTAGCCAGACTCATGAGTTTGCCGAACTAAAGCGGCAACTGGATGCGGCGGATGCCGACATCCAGCTTGTTAACAAGCGGCTTGACGAGGCAAGGGGTAAGTGATATTTTCTGGTGAATGTCTCATAGTAAGAGCAGCGTGATACCAGTATCTTTAATATGTTGTGACTGCAGATGGAGCTGCCACCGCGGAGACCCTTCGGGCGGAACTTGCCCGGGCCAAAGAACAAGCAAGGAGTAGTAATGCAGCTGCTTTGAAGGCGGCCGAAGAGTTAAGAGCCGAGAAGGCTGCGCATTGCGAGAGCAAAGAGAAAATGGCCAAGATGGCTGTAAAGTTGAAAGACACTACCAACCGTTGCCAATTCTGCGAGGAAGAAATCCGAGCGAAGGCGACAGACCTTCAAAAGGCCATGATGGCGACTAAAGACACCCGTTCTGCCATGAGAGCGAAGAAGGAGGAGCTGCGTGAAGCGTGTGACATTGTGGCTGGGAAGCCCTTTTTGCTGCGGAGGAAGTTCGGAGATCCGTGGTATGCCCCTCTGGATCGGCTGTGGAGTTCGGCATACGCATATCTGGACTTGGTGGCGAGCACTGTCGATGCGGCCGAATACTTCCGAGATCAAACAGATCGTGAAGTGGACAAGCTGTTCTGGTCGCAGTTTAACGTTCCAGAGCATCCACTTCCATTGACCGATCAGCTAGCCGAATGGGCCGAACTCAATAGGTTGTCCAGACTCGCCATGAGGTCTGTCGTGGATCAGCTATGGCCGGAAAGGCCAAAGTCGAATAGTTATTTTAGCCTGGTGCAGCAGTTCCTTGGTGCGGTGCCGCGCATCAATGCGATGAAGAGGTCGGCGTGCATAGAAGGCTCGCGGATGGCCCTTGCCCGTGTCAAAGCATACTGGGCGGAGATGGAGGCTACCACTGTCGTGGCGTAGGGTTCGGCCATAGGCCGAGTGGCTGCCGAGCACTATTTTGAACAAGTTCTTGATGGTGCTCGTTTGATAGAGGCCCAGTGCTCGAAGAATATTATGTTTGAGTGACATGTATTCCCATTATAGAAACAATGTTTTATTAAATTTATCAAGGATGTGTTTATACTTTGGGAAAATTTTGTTTTTGCTACTCTAGATTTGGCCAATTTTCCTTATACCATTCTAGATTTTGACATTTCACTTTTGCCACTCTTAGGTTTTGACAATTATCACAATTGCCATTCTGTGGCAAAAGCAGAATAATTTTATTTCATTTTTGCCACTCTTAGCTTTTGAAATGTGTCACAATTGCCACTCCTAATATTTTGCTTTTGCCACCGGAATGGCAATTCAGATATTTGTCAAAAACTAAGAGTGGCAAAACTGAAATGTCAAAATTTAGAGTGGCATAAGGAAAATTGGCAAAATATAGAGTGGCAAAATCAAAATTTTCCTTTATACTTTTAACCGAAAGTATTGTGATGCCTCATGTGCGGCCGTTTATGTATATATGTATATAACCTGAAAGATTGCAGTCGTCGGCTTCAGCCCCCCCGCATACAATGCGGGGGTGTTCGCAGAAGACGCATATTCACACTTAATCCAACGTCTTGGTCCTAGTAAGGAGGTGATGGCACAGCGAACTAGGCAACCGGACTATAATGCTTTAACACTTTCACTTAGCCATAGGAGTTTGACAGTGGGGCTACTATATAGCCCCTGGTGGCTCCGCACTCGCCCGGATTCGGGGTGCGTACATGCCTGGCTGGGAAACGACCCTTCGTTAATGCGGAGAAATCCTGAAGATTCCGATAGGTCATCGAGTGGTTGACCAGTCTCATGCTATATCATGACAGTCAGTTTTCGGCTTTCTCTACTGAGGTGCTCGTCCGGATGAACCAGGGCACAATCGCAGTAGTTCTCCTGGTGCCGCCCTAGCCGATGGAGCGGAACGTAAGGCCGCAAAACACAGGAGCCGGGCAAACCCAACATTTCACCAAAGACATGGTTCGGAGCTGATGCAGATAAGGCCAAACTCGCGATGCCGAACACTCCCTAAGGTATTCGGTCTTTATGGTGTAAACCGAGTCTAAACAGCACCCTTTGTAATAAGCCCCTGGTGTCCAGGTACGTGCATTATTCTGGCGTGGCCACATGCTAAGACGTCAGCATCCTTCTCGGTTGTACTGAGAATCCGAGGGATGTAAATCAACACGAGACAGTAAAAAAGGTTTACGCAGGGTCTTAATCTACAAAGAATCCTTGGAACGGGTCCCTGCTGCACATCCTGTGTCTCCGTTGTGCCATATTCTGGACGGGTATAGCACGATGGTCATCTGAAAAAGAGAGGAACTTAATTGAAAAGTTGCCGTGCAAAAGTTAAGTTATACTAAATAAACAATATACAGTTGAAAATGAGTGAAGGTGAGCCTTATTGCCACTTTTGCGCGCGCGTTGAGCCCCTTGTATTGTAATAGGGGTATAGCCATCAAACTTGTATTAATTACATATAGCTGAGCCGGACTCGTCTAGCCGTGTCCGTGGTCATAACGACCTGTCAAATGCTTGAGTTGGTGAGGCCGTTTAGTGTGCGGCGGCCAAGGCGGCCGCACCGTCTTTGGCACGCAAGGAGCGCTCAATATTTCCATTTACTATAATGATGCCACGTGGACCGGGCATCTTGAGCTTGAGGGAAGTGTAATGCGGTATTGCGTTAAAGCAAGCGAAAGCTTCGCATCCGAGTAGTGGTTGATAGCCACTTTGGAATGGAGCAACATGGAAGGTTAAATTTTCGCTGCGGAAGTTGTCGGGGGAGTCGAATATAACCTCTAATAGCAGGGAACCCCTGCAGTGAGCCTCCGGGCCTGGTGTTACTCCTTTAAAGGTAGCATTGCTGCGGAAAATTTTTGATGGGTCTATCCCCACTTTGCGGACTGTGTCCTGATAAATCAGATTTAAACTGCTGCCGCCGTCCATCAGGACTTGGGTGAAGTGGTATCCGTCAATTATTGGATCTAATACCAAGGCAGCCCATCCTGCACGTCGGATACTTGCCGAGTAATCCCGATGGTCGAAGGTGATCGGTCGGGACGACCAGTGGTGGAGCTCCGCGGTGATAGGCCCTGGGCATGTTCCTTTAAGGGTGCCGCTTTGTTTCTTCCTTATATCACGTGTAACACGTTGACTGTTTTGACTTCTGGTGGGAATTTCTTCTATTCCCCTGTGCTTTGATTGCGAGGCTCATCCTCGTCTTCACTTGGTGTATCCTGCCCCTTGTGTTCGGCGTTGAGCTTGCCGGACTGTTTGAAGACCCAACATTCTCAGTGGGTGTGATTTGCAGGTTTATCCAGGGTGCTATGGATCTGACATATTCGATCCAGAATTTTGTTTAGGCTGGACAGTTCGTCTCTGTTGCCTTTGGAGGGCGGCTTCTGCTGGCCTGGCCGAGAGCTTCTAAATCCGGCGTTTACCGCCGTGCTCTTCGGGCTGAATTCCTTATTCCGGCGCTTGTTCTTGTTGCGTCGTGATTTCCCGTTTCCATCCCTGACTTCGGATGTACTTGGGTCGCTGGTGCTGCATCTGGCTAACCAGCTGTCCTCGCCCGCGCAAAAATGGGTCATGAGGCTTGTTAATGCTGCCATTATTCTCAGCTTTTCTTGACCGAGGTGTCTGGCAAGCCATTCGTCTCGGACGCTATGTTTAAAAGCTGCTAAGGCTTCGGCGTCCGGACAGTCGACTATTTGTTTTTTAGTGAGGAACCTGTTCCAAAGCTTTCGGGCTGACTCACCGGGCTGTTGAGTTATATGACTTAAATCATCTGCATCTGGTGGTCGGACATATGTCCCTTGAAAATTTGCCCGAAAGGCGTCTTCGAGCTCTTCCCAGCTTCCGATGGAGTTTTCGTGGAGGCTTTTAAGCCAGTGCCGAGCTGGCCCTTTGAGCTTGAGGGGTAAGTACTTGATGGCGTGGAGATCATCTCCTCGAGCCATATGGATATGGAGGATGTAATCCTCAATCCAGACCCCAGGGTCTGTTGTTCCGTCGTACGCCTCTATGTTTACGGGTTTGAATCCCTCTGGAAATTCATTATCCAGCACCTCATCGGTGAAACATAGAGGGTGTGTGGCGCCCCTGTATTTGGGTGTACCGTGGTATTCGGATGTTTGTTGTCGCATTGTATGTTGGAGCGCGCCTGCATGGTCCATAGATGGATCTGGTTGCGCCGTCCTTTTGATGCGAGCCCTTACGTGGATCGCGTACTGGTTTATGTGCGGCGTCGATTGCCGCTTTATGTTGGCTATGAGGTCGTCTATCTAACCAGATGGCCGTTTTATTTTTTAATTGTGGAGGCTCTAAGGCCTCCTCATCGAATTCAAGTATCAACTTTCGCTTCGGATAGCTCTTGGTGTGGCGATTACTGCCATACTTCGCTGCTGTGTTGAGTACTTCACTCCATTTGATTTTGAGTGTGTCTTGTGCAGCCTTGAGCCTTTGCTTCTATTTTTTCAGACTCCTCGCTGTGGCAACAAGCCTTTGGTGGGCATTATGTTGCTTCTGGCGCCTGTCCGGTGTGATGTCGTACGGACTGTTATCTTCGACGGGGTTGGGTTGTTCGGCTTGATTTTCCGTGTTGCCGTGGTCGGGCAATGGTTCACCCTGCTCTAACGCTGGGTCTATGTGATTGTTATTTCTGCCGAGGCTGGATTTGGAGCGGCGTTTACGCCGCCGCTTTGACTGCTGCTCGAGGGAACCACCCTTCGCTGCGTCCTTCCGTTCCTCGTCGTTATATTCTTCAGGTGTGTCCACCATGTATACGTCATGTGATGAAATGGGCGTCCAGTGCCCTATGGGCAGTGGTTCCTCTTCGCCACCCGCATCGTCGTCCATACCGTCGATGTCTTAGGAGTCAAAGTCGAGCAGGCCGGTTAAGTCATCGACAGTGGCTACTAAGTGGGTGGTGGGTGGGCGGCGAATTTCTTCGTCATCCGCATCCCAATCCTGCCGGACGTAGTTCGGCCAGGCCTCTCCTGACAAGGAGACAGACCTTAATGAGTTCAGTATGTCGCCAAAGGGCGAGTGCTGAAAAATATCCGCGAAGGTAAACTCCATGATCGGCGCCCAATCGGATTCGACAGGAACGGGCGCAGGCGGTTTGGAGTCCGTGGCCGGAGAAGGATCCGGCAATTTGGCAACACGACTCTCATGAAGGGTAAGGTCGATATTCGGCTCGATCGCCGCAGAGGGTACGACCTCCGTGACGGGGTCTATCCACCTGTCCACAGATGGCGAAACTGGCTCTGAATTAAGGGTCGGAGCGGCTGCCGGTGCGATCTCCTGAATACGGTCCGATGGTAGAGCTAAATCGTACTCATCGTGACCGCGTGGCGCACAAGGCAGGGACTCGAATCCGTCGAAGATCAAGTCTCCGCGGATATCGGCCGTGTAGTTTAAGCTTCCAAATCTGACTTGATGGCCAGGGGCGTAACTTTCGATCTGCTCCAGATGGCCAAGCAAGTTGGCCCGCAGTGCGAAGCCGCCGAACACAAAGATCTATCCGGGGAGAAAAGTCTCACCCTGGACTACATCCCTATCAATGATCGTAGGAGCCATCAAGCCTAACGGCGATGACACAGAGGAACTCTCAACGAAAGCAGCAATGTCGGTGTCAAAACTGGCGGATCTCGGGTAGGGGGTCCCGAACTGTGCGTCTAAGGCGGATGGTAACAGGAGGCAGGGGACACGATGTTTTACCCAGGTTCGGGCCCTCTTTGTCGGCGTTCTGGGAACGGGGGTCGCCAGACTTGCCTGCCTGCGGCCTGCGGCGTGGCTCAAGTGGGGGCCCAGCGCGGCCTGATGAAGCTATGTACCTAGGGTAGGGTCATGGACCTGTCCTAACTACCCTACCCAACGACATCTCTAGAAGAAATCACCTTTCAATCGACTTGGAGGTGTCCCACTCAACAGACTCGAAGACACTCGACCAAGAAGCAATCACTCGACCAAGATCCAACCACTCGACGGCCAGGAGACCTAAAGTCACTCCGCACGCTAACGGTCGGTCATTAAGTAGCTTTTATGGTCATCATAGCACTTTATTAGGGGCGTTACCAGTAACGCCCGACCTTAATGTATTTCAAACCCTGCATAACTGAGGGTCGGAGGGGTCTGGCGAACTCTATATAAGCCACCCCCTCCTCAGTGTAAAGGGTTCACACCCCTGTAATTCATACGCACATAATCCAGTTGACCGCCTCCGGGCTCCGAGACGTAGGGCTATTACTTCCTCCGAGAAGGGCCTGAACTCGTAAACCTCGTCTGCTTACAACTACTCGATAGCTAAGATCTTGCCTCTCCATACCTACCCCCCTACATTACTGTCAGACTTAGAACCACGACACGGCCCATCTTCATCAGCTCAAGCTCAAGACCCTCGCGAGGAGCCAAGCCTCGCGGGGTGGAAGACCGGAAGCTTCCTCAGAGGCAGCCTCATCAGGCAGGCTTGCGAGGAGGCGGAGAGATCAAGGCAGGGGTACCTCACGAGGAGCCCGTGATGCAAGCCATGACGATCGAGACCAGGCGGGCGCCAGGCGGGCGCCAGCCTTCGCAGTGTCTTTGTTTCCCCTTTGGTGCAAACGGGGCAAGCACAGGACAAGGCACCAGGCAAAGGTTACCATTCCGGTGCAACGAGACCAAGACCAACAGAGCGGCAGGACGGAGGTCACCGTGGATCCCAAGACGGCGTCATCACCAGTGCTTTTGGCAGCCGAAGACCACCTTTGGTCAGGATAACTTGTACTAGATGTTCCCCTTCAAAATGGCCAATTATTGGCGCCCTTCCCGCTCATTATTTGAGGAGAGGCCCAGGGCCTCTATAAATAGAGCTAGCCACCACAGAGTAGAGGGCAGACGGACAGGAAGGGACCGAAAAAGAGAGAGATAGGGAGATAGAGGGAGGCGATTAAACTCACCCAAGCAGTTCATCGCACCAGCTCAAGAACACCTCTCGCGAGGCTGTTCTTCCCTTGTACTGTCCATTGTCAGCCCCTGAGGCAATCCACCACACCACACACTGGAGTAGGGTATTACACCACAACGGTGGCCCGAACCAGTATAAACCTTGTGTCCCTTGTGTTGCTTGTTGTTTCCAGTTTAGATCATGCGAGGAGATTGGACGTAGATCGGCAGGGGAGAGATCTCCGCGCGCACCCTAGTGTTCGAACCTCAAGGGTCTGCCGGAACCCGAAATCTGACATTTGGTGCGCCAGGTAGGGGCGCGCCGAAATCCTTCTTCCTCCGCATCGTGTTCCGTCGCCCCGCCGTTCAGATGTCAAGCGACCCGGCTGCTAACGCCGACCGCTGGGCAGCGTGGCCCGCCCACACCGTGTCACCGGCCCAGGGCGACCTCAACCTTGCACCACAGGCAGCCAGCGCTCCGCAGGGTGCTACGGGGCATGGGCGACGCGGCCAGATGCCGCCTTCCCTCACACCACGGCAGGTGCGGGCCGCAGCAAGGGCCTCAAACCATGCCGTGGCCACAACGCCGTACACTTGACGAGAGCAAGCAAACTCCAGGGCCGCGCTCACGATGGCCCGGGAGCTGCTACGGTGTCGGCTGCTGGAGGGCGGCCGCGATGTGTTGCTGGAGCGAGTCGCCGAGCTCCTTGACGCCGCCGCCTCAGGGACACCTCCTTTCTGCATCCAGCTGCCACCCCAGACCCAAGGCGGGCCGTATGACGGCGGCGTGCGCGCGCATGCAACTTCCGGCGGACTCCAGGGCCCATTCAGCGCCAACACCCCCGCCGGCACCGGGCGACAAGTCGCGCCTGCCTCTTCTCAGGCCAGCGAAGGGGTGCCCGCCGTGGCGTTCAGCTTCGGCGGACCGCCGCGCCATCACCCGCAAGACGGCGCTCAAAGCCAGGCTGCATGGCATGAGGGGCGCTACAGCGAGGCACATGGGGCGGTGGCCCCAGAAGCTTACGTGCCCCGCATGGTGGATCAGGGGTGCGCACTGGAAGAAGATCATGGCTCATTCCTCGGGCCTGGCTGGGGCGAGGAGACGCCAGGAGCTGAGCTCTTTCAGGAGGAGGGCGCAGGGGGCTACAGGAGAGGGGCCGAGATTCGGGTTCGTCCCCGCGGCGGTCGGAGCAAGGCGTTCTTAGGAGGTAGGCCCCCTGCCGAGGAGGAGCCCTAGGGCCTGCCCCCGGTAGGGGACCCGTGGTCGTCGGGGGAACCGTTGGCGACCGCTCTGCCCCATTGGCGTCGTCCTTGGTTTCCGGTCGCCGTCGATGGCGGCAGAGTGAGGCGCAAGGCGGGGCCCTCGTTTGGCGATATGAAGCAAGGCCAGTACCTGTGAAGAAGGCCCAGTGCCTGTGAAGCTCGCCGCCCGTGACACTCTCACGTAATAATGAGTGGGGCTGTACACACCCCGGAGTCTCCAGAGAGCCGCCCTCGGGCCTCGAGGGCTCCCGCCCACGCCCTGTGGCAGCACTTAGCTCCGCGTTGGTGAGAAGACTAGGTGCCGGACGCGGCCTTTTTCTTTTGCCTTTCCTTGTTGACGAAGTTCTTCGATTTGGATTTAAGTTGGATTTGAGCTCAATGCTTGCGTGTGTTTGGGGGAAGGGGTGTTTAGTCTTGTTCGAGCAATCTCTCACGTTCTGGTTTTGGCTTTGCGTCCAAAGTGAACATCGGCTGCCCCCCTCGCGAGCCCCTCGTGAGCCGGGCCGGGCCAGGCACATTCACAACCAGGACCGCTGTTACCGCACCCTTTCCGGAGGTTTTCATCGCGGGATCCACAAGTTAATCAGAAGACACCCGAGGTGCAGCGGCCCCCGTAGGCCCGCTCGGGACTCGTCGGGGTCGGAAGGTACACAAGGCAGCTGACCCATCACCAGGCCAGCAGCTAAGTTCACACGCAACATTATGCTTACCAGGGTACTAATTGCAAACCTTTACATGAGGGGCTTCCCCTCCCAAAATTCTCTTACATCCTTCAGGGCCAAGCCCGAACCTTCTTCGTGCAGGTTAAACAGCAGTGACATGCGGTCAGTCGGACATATCACTCACCGCATCTTCTTTTGCATCCTCGAAGGCATCACTGGCATCGTTGACATTGCCGCCGCCGCCAGCATCTCCATTAGCGCCAGGCTCATCCACAACACCGCCTTCATTGGCGCCCAAGACCACGCCGTCGTCATCAGACGCAAAGGCCCTGACGAGGGCCTCCACGTTGTCCTCCACCCACCGCGCCAGGTCGCCCCGGACGGCAATGGGCACGGGTGAGATGGCAGCGTCGAAGTCGAAGTGGGGGTCTCTGTCCTGCAGATGGATGAAGACGCGGGAGAAGGCACGCCCGAGCAAGGCTCGGCTCCTCTCTTCGACAAGCCAACATGACCTCTCGGATCGGTTCTCCAGAAGCGTCACCACCTCGATGAAAAATTGGAGGTTGCCGGCATAGTTGACCTCGTGCGGCTCCTTAGTGGCAGCCTCGCAGATATAGCCCAAAGCTATGTTGACCCTCTCTCTGAGCGTTTGAAGCATGGGGCATGCACATGCTCCAGAACCTGCCGCCGACGGATCTCATCCTCATTCCGCTGCGCGACGGCCTCGGCGTCATCAACCCTCTCTTGGAGAAGAAGCTGCTTGGCCCGGGAAGAGGACAGCTCCGCCTGTGCCGCGCTGAGGGCGGCTGCGGAGGAGTCCGCACGCCGCGTCACTTCAGTCAGTTTGGCCCTGAGGGCTGCGGTCCTACCCTCGGCCTCGGCCTTGATCAGCCCCAACCTCATCTCGTATTCGCACTCGAAGGCCGAGTGAGCTTCCGCCACGCGGCGATCGACTTCTTCCTAGGCCCGGGCTTCGCGCGCGGCAACGTCATCCTCCGCCCGGGCCACCAGGCGCTCCCTCGTCTCCAACCGCTGAAGGTCAAGGTTGCGCTCGGCGGCCTCCAGCATCAGTGCCTCCTCGCGCTTCAGAAGCTCCGCCCGATCAACAGAGGCCCCCTCCATCGACTCAAGGGCCGCCTGCACAGTTCCACTTGCTGCTCCAGGGAGTTGCTCCAAGCTTGGAGCTCCCATGCATGCTCCTCTACAGCCTTGCGCCGTCGGTCTGCTTCCCGAGCCTCCTCGACGGCCTGGGAGCAGGCCTCCCATGAAGCTACCAGCGTCGTTCAGCCTTCGCGTTGTCAAGATCACGTTGGTGACGCGCGAGGGCGACGGCTACCTTTAGTTTGGTCTTCTCCTCAGCAAGGCGCAAACCTTCGGCCTCGAGGCGCGCATCCTCGTCAGCAAGCTCTGCCCCGATCCAGCTTACCGCATCCGCCGCCCTCTGGAGGAACTCTTCGTGAAGGGTGCGTCGCTCCCGAGCGCGCCCGAGCACGTCTTCTGCATCATCCTCTTCCACCGGAGCATGCGGAGGGCCCCGGGGCGGCAAGCCCCCTCCCGGCGCGGGGCTGGGGGCTGGCGCCCTAGTCATCGCCAGATGGACCTCTCTGGGAATCCGGCCTGGCGTCGGTCCACCCATGGAAGAAGAGCCAAAGACAGACCTCAGCCATCCACCATCTATGATCAGAGGAGGAACGCGATCAGAGGAGGAACGCGGGGCAAGCCGGATGTGCCCCCGGAGGACTCATGAAGAAAGGACAGCGGGCGCGCAGGCTCGAGGTGCCCTATGGAACGGACCACTCCACCGACCGGTTTGGCAGCAAAGGTGCCGCTCGAGCTCGCCGAACCCAGGGCCAGCGGAGAAGGCGAAGCTTGGGGGGATGTCCCCCGGGCTGACTCGGCAAGTTTCGCAGGGCAAGGCCTGAAAGGGCCACAATCAGTCACAGGGATAGCAAAGTAAATGAGCAAGGAAAGAAGAAGACTTACTTGTCCATGGCAAAATACTTCCCGTGCTTCAACAAGTGGCAAGGGCGGTCGTTGCCACCAAAGGCCTCCTTCCTCTTGCGGAGGGCGTCGAAGTCTACGCGGAACCGACCTAAGTGCTCGGCGCAGGGGTTGGCCTCTGGTGCGGAAGAAGCGACAAGATGATCAGCATTGGAGGAGTCAGGCGTCGCCTCGCGAGGAACGGCTGGGGCCTCGGGGGCCCCGGCCTCAGGAACCATAGGCCGCGACTCCGCACCTGCCGCCGCTCCAGGGAGGGCCTCGGGAGACGCCGCCTTCAAGACTTCTCGCGGCGTCGGCACCTCAACATCGGTCGCCTCAACTCCCGCCGGTTCTCGTCTCCCCGCCCTGTCGCCTGATGAAGGACTGCTGTGGGCGGCAGGGGAAGCAACCACGGCGGCTAGGTTCTCCCGGGGCCCCATGAAGCCAGCAGGGCGCAGTCCCCACTCGTCGAAGCTAGGCATCTGCCTCACAAAATCGGCCCTGCCGGAGCAAAGATACAAGAGGACACCATTACTCCGAAGGCTTCCTAGGGAAGGATCGCCGGTCAAGACCCTGAGCACCGTCAGCAGCGCTTCAGGCGCCAAGTCCTCCTCCTGAAGCCGCATGCGGTCTCTGTGCCCCGCAAAGTCCACATCTAGTGAGAGTGGCGCTGGAGAGGAGCAATGCGACATTGGAGGAACTCCTTCACCACCTTGGGTGCTGTCACATTGAGCGCCCTCAAACTCTGGAATCAGCGCCAGACGAAGGCGAGCCGGGGGCTCGCGAGCACCTCATGATCCCAACCCGCGTGGGGAACAACAGGCAAGGTCGGGTGCGAGAGCAGAGGATTGGGCACTCCGACGTCCACGTACAGCCACCGCTCTCTGAACCTGGCCTCAAGAGAAGGAAGGCTGAAGTCGATCCCTGAAGCGAATGTCTCTGGCACGGCGAAGAATCTCATGCACCCTGAGCACTGAGGGAGGTCGCTCAGGCACAAGAAAAGAAGTGGCGCAGCAGGGCAACGGAAGGAGGAATGCCTATCATCGCCTCGCAAACAAAAGCAAAGACGGCCAGAAGGGTAATGGACTCCGGCCCGAGGTGCATCATACGGATCTGATAATGGGAGAGCACCACATTGAAGAAGGCGGAAAAGGGGGGAACCAGACCCGCCCATAGGGCATCAGCGAAGAATCGGACCTCCGTGACGATCCTATCAAGGGAGGCATGGGACGCAGGCCAGACTATGGTCCTGCCGCACTCGTTGAAGATTGTGGCAAGGGCGGAGCGGACCTTGTTCAAGGCTTCTGGATTGAGTATGATTGACCGAGCAACAGCAGGGGCCACCGCCGGAGGTGTGCGGAGCGAAGGCGCGGGCTTCTTTCCCCTTCCTTTCTTCGTCGGCGCCATGGCGGTGAAGAGAGGGAAGAACTCGAGCCAGGTTGGCGGCGGAGGCTGAAGCTCGAAGAGGAAGGAAAGGTAGGAGGCGAGCAAGCAACGGAAAGGAGGAACAACTGTGTGCAACTACGGGTTCGCTTAGCCGGGCGCGCAACAAGGCGTCGTGGGGAAGCGCAGACGCCCACGTCCAATCAATCGCCACGTGGCACCCGAGGCCGCAGGCTTTTGGGGCCCATGGCGCTTCGCACTCGCCCCTTCGCTTCCCTGCTAGGCCAAGCCCGAGCGCGCCTTGGGCCCGGGGGCTACTGTCGGCGTTCTGGGAACGGGGGTCTCCAGACTTGCCTGTCTGCGGCCTGCGGCGTGGCTCAGGTGGGGGCCCAGCGCGGCCCATCTTCATCAGCTCAAGCTCAAGACCCTCGCGAGGGGCCAAGCCTCGCGGGGCGAACGACCGGAAGCTTCCTCAGAGGCAGTCTCATCAGGCAGGCTTGCAAGGAGGCAGAGAGATCAAGGCAGGGGTACCTCACGAGGAGCCCGTGACACAAGCCATGACAATCGAGACCAGGCGGGCGGCAAGCGGGCGCCGGCCTGTGTAGTGTCCTTGTTTCCCCTTTGGTGCAAAGAGGGCAAGCACAGGCCAAGGCACTGGGAAAGGTTACCATTCCGGTGCAACGAGACCCAGACCAACAGAGCGCCAGGACGGAGGTCACCGTGGAGCCCAAGATGGCGTCATCACCAGTGCTTTTGGCAGCCGAAGGCCACCTTTGGTCAGGATAACTTGTACTAGATGTTCCCCTTCAAAATGGCCAATTGTGGGTGCCCTTCCCGCTCATTATTTGGGGAGAGGCCCAGGGCCTCTATAAATGGAGCTAGCCACCATAGAGTAGAGGGAAGACGGACAGGAAGGGACCGAAAAAGATATATATATATATATATATATATATATATATATATATATATATATATATATAGAGAGAGAGAGAGAGAGAGAGAGGCGTTTGAAATCACCCAAGCAGTTCATCGCACCAGCTCAAGAACACCTCTCGCGAGGCTGTTCGTCCCTTGTACTGTCCATCGTCAGCCTCTGAGGCAATCCACCACACCACACACTGGAGTAGGGTATTACACCACAACGGTGGCCCGAACCAGTATAAACCTTGTGTCCCTTGTGTTGCTCGTTGTTTCCAGTTTAGATCACGCGAGGAGATTGGACGTAGATCGGTACAAGAGAGGTCTCCGCGTGCACCCCAGTGTTCGAACCTCAAGGGTCTGCTGGAACCCGAAATCCGACACTCTTGACGGAGGTAAAACCCTATGTCCTGCTTGATTTATTCTTGATGATATGAGTATTACAAGAGTTGATCTACCATGAGATCGGAGAGGCTAAACCCTAGAAGGTAGCCTATGGTATGATTGTATGTTGTCCTACGGACTAAAACCCTCTGGTTTATATAGACACCGGAAAGGGCTAGTGTCGGTGTCAAAATTGGTGGATCTCGAGTAGGGGGTCCCGAACTGTGCGTCTAGGCGGATGGTAACAGGAGGCAGGGGACATGAAGTTTTTCCCAGGTTCGGGCCCTCTTGATGGAGGTAAAACCCTACGTCCTGCTTCATTAATATTGATGATATGGGTAGTACAAGAGTAGATCTACGACGAGATCAGAGAGGCTAAACCCTAGAAGCTAGCCTATGGTATGATTATGTGTTGTCCTACGGACTAAAACCCTCCGGTTTATATATAGACACTGGAGAGGGCTAGGGTTACACAAGGTCGGTTACCAAGGAGGAGATATACATATCCGTATTCCCTAGCTTGCCTTCCACGCCAAGTAGAGTCCCATCTGGACACGAGACGAAGTCTTCAATCTTGTATCTTCATAGTCTAACAGTCCGGCGAAAGAATATAGTCCGGCTGTCCGGAGACCCCCTAATCCAGGACTCCCTCAGTAGCCCCTGAACCAGGCTTCAATGATGATGAGTCCGGCACGCAGTATTGTCTTCGGCATTGCAAGGCGGGTTCCTCCTCCGAATACATCACAGAAGAATTTGAACTCAAGGATAGTGTCTGACCCTGCAAATTAAGTTCCACATACCACCATAGAGAGAATAATATTTCCACAAACCTAATCTGCTGACACGTTTCGGCAACACGACATTATGCCATGGCCCGGTAATTATTCGAACCATTTTTCTTCAACCAGCTCCACACATAATGCGAGGCAGTTTCTTGACACGTCTTGTCAAAGCAGAGATTGTGTTCCCCTAATTACGGTATGCTCATCAATATGGTCGTGGGTAACCCAACCGTATCTAGGACTCCTAGATTATAGGCAAGTCCCAAACGGCTACGGAGAGGACGCTTGATATTCACCCTCTTTATAAAGGGACAAGGCTTTTACTTTTCCCTCCCGTGCTCAATCGAATCCTTCCCCTGCCTCGAGTTCTAACACCCAAAGCCCAGGTCAGGTGCTCCGGACCTTCAATCATGTCCGGATCTAGCCTTCAAGGCTGGTGGATGCCCTCCTCCATTACGGAAGAAGATATCAAGAAGTTGAGGGAGGACATGTACCTGACCGCCGAAGTTTCGCATCGGCTGCCCGCCCGAGGGCATGTTGTCCCTACTCCTGAACCGAACGAAGACGTCGTGTTCATCTCCCACTTCCTCCGACGTCTAGGCCTCACTCTGGATCCCTTCGTTAGGGGGCTGATGTTTTATTACGGGCTAGATTTCCACGATCTAGCCCCGGAATCCTTTATCCACATCTCGGCATTTATTGTCGTATGTGAGGCTTTCCTCTGCATTACCCCTCACTTCGGCCTGTGGCTCAAGACCTTTGACGTGAAGCTGAAGATGGTCGAGGGGCAGCATGTAGAGTGCGGAGGTGCATTAATAAGCAAGATCGCTGGAGCTCCATGGCCAAAGGGTTCTATTCTAGAGGTGTCCAGATTATGGCAATGAGAGTGGTTTTACATGACAGCTCCCAGAAGTGCCAAGTGGGCGGCTGCCCCCGCTTTCCGCTCAGGCCCTCCACCACAACTGATGTCATGGATTAGCAGAGGGCTGAGCTGGGGTCCAGCCAAGGATGTTCCTGTACTGCAGAGCCGCATTCAAGATCTCTTCGAAGGAGATTTTAGTTTGATTATTGTGATGCAAGTCATGCTGGTTCGATGAATCCAGCCATGCAAACGCCGGCCCCTTCGCATGTGGGAGTTCAACCCAGAAGGACCGCGCGCTATTCAGAATTTCCTTGGCCTGACGCACGAGGAGATGTATAGATCATTCTTCGGACCCCAGATAGAGTGTCCGGATACTACCGAGGACGTGGGCCTGAGCAGCAACCGCACCGCCGACCAAGTAAGCTATCCTCTAGCCGAACACACCGTTTTTCATTTATCATGACGTTATTCTGAGAAATCGCTCTTTGTCCAGGACTGGATAACAAAGGCGAAGATGATCCGGTGTTCGGCCCCCCTTCCGGAAGGCTTGGAGAATCCGGTACTGGAAAAGATGCTCGAGCTAGCACCTTGCCCGGAGCCCTCATAGGAAGATAAAGGGGGGAATAAAGGAGGAGAAAGCGGGCCTCCACCGCTACCCATTCGACGAGGAACGGGCGCCTCCCGTGAGGGAGGATAACCAAGGGGAGGAATCTGGCATTCTCTCACCCCAGGGAAGGAAGAGGACTACCCCTGAAGATCCAGAAACCAAGGTTTCCAAACGGGAGAAGAAGTCTCCACCAGAGGGTCTTGCCTTGGAGGGTGCTCTTGCTGCACAAAGTCCGCGCGGGGATCTACCTTCTAACGAGCCATAAGTAATCAAAAAGAGCTTTAATAGTGAGGATATACCATTTTACCTCTGAGGAAAATAACCGAAGCATTTATCTTGCAGTTCAGATCTTAGCCCTTCTCAGCAGAGCTCGTCTTCGGGGGATCTTCTTCCGGAGATGATGGAGAGCGAAACGCCTCCCCCGGACTCCCCCGCTCAAGAAGCTGGTGACATTGAGGTGTCGTCACGGAGGGCCTCTCCGGATCCGGTGAGGCCAGAAGATAATCCTTTAGTCACCCAAAGTCCTCAGCGTCCGGCTCTTGAAGAGAGCAAACAAAAGAGTCCGGCATCGTCTGGTATGCGGTCAGACGTACTGAGGGAGCTGTTGGAGCAAGCGGCCATCTCAGAAGAACACCGTACGTTAATGGGTACGGTGATGGAAAGAATTTCGTCCACCGAAAGCGGATTGTATGAAGCCTTTTATAAGTTTACTGACAGGCTTTGAGGTACGTGATACTTTTTGATAGTACCGCATAGGTGTGCCCTATGTAGATAGTAGCCCCTGAGACTCTGGTTGTCGTCGAGAATGGTAGCGAACAGAGGATCGCAGTCCCAGGTAGTAACCAAACCGCCTTTATGTGCAGGTGGTGGAAACTCCAGTGGCTAGCTGGACTAATGAGTTTGCCGAACTAAAGCGGCAACTGGATGCGGCAGATGCCGACATCGAGCTTGTTAACAAGCGGCTTGACGAGGCACAGGGTAAGTAATGCTTTCTGGTGAATGTCACATAGTAAGAGTAGCATGATGCCAGTATCTTTAATATGTTGTGACTGCAGATGGAGCTGCCACCGTGGAGACCCTTCGGGCGGAACTTGCCCGAGCCAAAGAACAAGCAAGGAGGAGTAATGCGGCTGCTTTGAAGGCGGCCAAAGAGTTCAGGGCCGAGAAGGCCGCGCATTGCAAGAGCAAAGAGAAAATGGCCAAGATGACTGTAAAGTTAAAAGACACTACCGACCGTTGCCAGTTCCTTGAAGAAGAAAACCGAGTGAAGGCAACGGACCTTGAAAAGGCCACGATGACGACCAAAGACACCTAGTCTGCTATGAGAGCGAAGAAGGAGGAGCTGCGTGAAGCCGGGGATATTGCGGCTGGGAATCCCTTCATGCTGCGGAGGAAGTTCGGAGATCCACGGTATGCCCCTCTAGATCGTCTATGGAGTTCGGCAGACGCATATATGGACTTAGCGGCGAGCGTTGTTGATGCGGCCAAATACTTCCAAGATCAAACAGATCGTGAAGTGGACAAGTTGTTCTGGTCGCAATTTAACATTCCAGAGCGTCCGCTTCCATTGACTGATCAGCTAGCCGAATGGGCCGAACTCAATAGGTTGTCCGGACTCGCCATGAGGTCTATCGTGGATCAGCTGTGGCCGGAGAAGCCGAAGCCGAATAGCTATTTCAGCTTAGTGCAGCAGTTCCTTGGTGCGGTGCCGCGCATCAATGCGATGAAGAGGTCGGCGTGCATAGAAGGCTCGCGGATGGCCCTTGCCCGTGTTAAAGCATACTGGGTGGAGATGGATGCTACCACTGTTGCGGCGCAGGGTTCGGCCATAGGCTGAGTGGATGCCGAGTACTATTTCGAAGATGTTCTCGAGGGTGCTTGTTTGATAGTGGCCCAATGCTCGAAGAATATTATGTTTGAGTGACATGTATTCCCATTGTAAACACAATGTTTTTATGAAATTTATTAGGGTTGTGTTTATACTTTTGCTTGGAAGTAATATGATGCCTCCTGTGCGGCCGTTTATGTATACATGTGTATAACCTAAAAGATTGCAGTTGTCGGCTTCAGCCCCCATGCATATAATGCGGAGGTGTTCGCAGAAGACGCATGTGCACACTTACGTCTTGGCCCTATTAAGGAGGTGATAGAGCAGCGAACGAGGCAACCGGACTATAATGCTTTAACACTTTCACTTAGCCATATGAGTTTGACGGTGGGGCTACTATATAGCCCCTAGTGGCTCCGCACTCTCCCGAATTCAGGGTGCGTACATGCCTGGCCGGGAAACGGCCCTTTGTTCAGGCGGAGGAATTCTAACATTCCGATAGGTCATCGAGTGGTTGACCAGTCTCACGCTATATCATGACAGTCAGTTTTCGACTTTCTCTACTGAGGCGCTCGTCCGGATGACCCGGGGCACAATCGTAGTAGTTCTCCTAGTGCTACCTTAGCCGATAGAGCGGAACGTAAGGTACCAAAACATAGGAGCCGGGCAAAACCAACATTTGACCAAAGACATGATTCGGAGCTGATGCATATAAGTCCAAACTCGCGACGCCGAACACTCCCTAAGGTATTCGGTCTTTATGGTATAAACCGGGCCTAAACAGTGCCCTTTGTAAGAAACCCGTGGTGTCCAGGTACGTGCATTATTCTGACGTGGCCACATGCCAAGACTCCAACATCCTTCTCAATTATACTAAGAATCCGAGGGATGTGTATCAACAAGAGACAGTAAAAAAGGTTGATGCAGGGTCTTAATCTAAAAAGAATCCTTGGGACGGGTCCCTGCTGCACGTCTGTGCATGTGTCTCTATTGTGCCGTATCCTGGACGGGCGTAGCATGGTGGTCATCTGTAAAAGAGAGGAACTTAGGTGAAAAGTTGTCGTGCAAAAAGGTAGGTTTTAAAGAAACCATGTAAATTTCAAGATGAGTAAAAAATTGCCACTTGTCTGCGCGCGTTGAGCCCCTTGTATTTGTGATAGGGGTGTGGCCATCAATCTTGTACGAATTACATATAGCTGCGCCGGACTCGTCTAACCGTGTCCGTGGTCTTGACGACCTATCAAATACTTTAGTTGGTGAGGCCATTTTAGTGTGCGGCTGCCGAGGCAGCTGCACCCTCCTCGGTGCGCAGGGATCGCTCGATATTTCCATTTATTGTAATGATGCCACGTGGACCGGGCATCTTAAGCGTGAGGGAAGCATAATGCGGTATTGCATTAAAGCGAGTAAAAGCTTCGCGTCCAAGTAATGCTTGATAGCCACTTTGGAACGGAGCAATGTGGAAGGTTAAATTTTCTCTACGGAAGTTATCGGGGAAGCCGAATATAACTTGTAGTAGCAGGGAGCCCGTGCAATGAGCCCCTGGGCCTGGCGTTACTCCTTTAACGGTAGTATTGCTGAGGCAAATTTTCATTGGGTGTATCCACATTTTGCGGATTGTGTCCTGATATATCAGGTTTAGGCTGCTGCCACCGTCCATCAGGACTCGTGTGAAGTGGTATCCATCAATTATTGGGTCTAATACCAAGGCAACCCGTCCTGCATGCCGGATACTTGCTGAGTAATCCCGATGGTCAAAGGTGATCGGTTGAGACGACCAGTGGCAGGACTCCGTGGTGATAGGCCCTTGGGCATATTTCTCTGGGAGTGCCGCTTTGTTTCTCCCCTTGATCACGTGTAATATGTTTACTGTTTTGACTTCTGGTGGAAATTTCTTTTGTTCGCCAGTGTCTTGCTTGAGAGGCTCATCCTCGTCTTCGCTTGGTGTATCCTGCCCCTTGTGTACGGCGTTGAGCTTGCCAGACTGCTTGAAAACCCAACATTCTTTGTGGGCGTGATTAGCTGGTTTACCAGGGGTGCTATGGATCTAACATATTTGGTCCAGTATTTTATTTAAGCTAGACAGTTCATCTCTGGCGCGTTTAGAGGGCGGCTTTTGCTGACCTGGCTGAGAGCTTCTGAATCCGACGTTTACCGCGGTGCTATTCGGGCTGTCTTCTTTATTTCGACGCTTATTATTTTTGCTGCGCTGTGATTTCCCGTTTTCATCTCTAACTTTGGATGTACTTGGGTCGCTGGTGCTGCATCTGGCTAGCCAGCTGTCCTCACCCGTGCAAAAGCGGGTCATGAGGCTTGTTAATGCTGCCATTGTTCTCGGCTTTTCTTGGCCGAGGTGTCTGGCAAGTCATTCGTCGCGGATGCTATGCTTAAAAACTGCCAAGGCTTCGGTGTCCGGACAGTCAACTATTTGGTTCTTTTTAGTAAGAAACTTGTTCCAAAGCTTTCGGGCTAACTCTCCGGGCTGTTGAGTTATATGACTCAAATCGTCCGCATCCGGAGGTCGGACATCAGTTCCTTGAAAGTTTGCCCGAAAAGCATCTTCGAGCTCTTCCCAGCTTCCAATGGAGTTTTCAGGGAGGCCTTTAAGCCAGTGCCGGGCTGGCCCTTTGAGCTTGAGGGGTAAGTACTTGATGGTGTGGAGATCATATCCTCAAGCCATATGGATCTGGAGGATATAGTCCTCAATCCAGACCCCAGGGTCTATTGTTCCGTTTTATGCCTCTATGTTTATGGGTTTGAATCCCTCTGGAAATTCATGGTCCAGCACCTCATCGGTGAGACATAGGGGGTGTGTGGCACCCCTGTATCTTGGTGTACCGCGTTGTTCGGATGTTTGTTGTGTTGCGTTGCATGCTGGAGCGCGCTTGCGTGGTCCGTAGATGGATCTGGTTGCGCCGTCCTTTTGATGCGAGCCCTCGCGTGGATCACGTATTGGCTTATGTGCGGCATTGTTTGCCGCTCTATGTTGGCCGTGAGGTCGTCTGTCCGGCGAGGTGGCCGTTTTAATTTTTGGTTGCGGGGGGTCTAAGGCCTCCTCATCGAATTCAGGTAGCAACTTCCGCTTCGGGCAGCTCTTGGTGGGGCAATTACCGCCGTACTTCGCTGCTGTGTTGAGTACTTTACTCCATCTGATTTTAAGTGTGTCTTGCGCATCCTTGAGCCTTTGCTTCTGCTTTTTAGACTCCTCGCAGTGGAAACGAGCCTTTGACGAGCATTCTATTGCTCCAGGTGTCTGTCCGGTGTGATGTCGTCCGGACTATTATCTTTGACAGAATCGGGTTGTTCGGTTTGATTCTCCGTGTTGCCGTGGTCCGGCGATGGTTCACCCTGGTCTGTATGTTCGTTGTTTCTGCCGAGGCGGGATTTGGAGCGGCGCTTACGCCGCCGCTTTGACCGCTTCTCGAGGGGACAACCCTTTGTTGTGTCCTTCTGTTCCTCGTCATTGTTTTCTTTTGGTGTGTCCACCATGTATATGTCATGTGATGAAGTGGGCGTCCAGTGCCTTGTGAGCAGTTGTTCCTGTTCGTCTCCTGCATCGTTGTCCATACCGTCGTTGCCTTCGGAGTCGAAGTCGAGCGTGTCGGTTAGGTCATCGACAGTGGTTACTAAGTGGGTGGTGGGTGGGCGGTGAATTTCTTCATCGTCCGCATCCCAATCCTGCCGGACATAGTTCGGCCAGGATCCTCCTGACAAGGAGAGAGACCTTAACGAGTTCAGTATGTTGCCAATGGGAGAGTGCTGAAAAATATCCGCGGAGGTAAACTCCATGATCAGAGCCCAACCGGATTCGCTAGGAATGGGCACAGGCGGTTCGGAGTCCGTGGCCGGAGAGAGATCCGGCAGTTTGTCAACATGGCTCTCGTGCAGAGTAAGGTCGATGTTTGGCTCGATCGCCAATGAGGGTAAGGCCTCCGTGGAGGGGTCCATCCACCCGTCCATGGACGGCGCAACTGGCTCCGAATTGAGGGTCGGAGCGGCTGCCGGTGCGATCTCCTGAACACTGTCTGATGGTAGAGCTAAATCGTACTCATCATGACCGCGTGACGCACAAGGCAGAGGCTCGAATCCGTCAAAGATCAAGTCTCCATGGATATCGGCCGTGTAGTTTAAGCTTCCAAACCTGACCTGATGGCCAGGGGCGTAGCTTTCAATCTGCTCCAGGTGGCCAAGCGAATTGGCCCGCAGTGCAAAGCCACCGAATACAAAAATCTGTCTCGGGAAAAAGGTCTCACCCTGGACTACATCGCTATCGATGATCATAGGAGCCATCAAGCCTAACGGCGATGACACAGAGGAACTCTCAATGAGAGCACCAATGTCTGTGTCAAAACCGGCGGATCTAGGGTAGGGGGTCCCGAACTGTGCGTCTAGGCGGATGGTAACAGGAGGCAGGGGACACGAAGTTTTACCCAGGTTCGGGCCCTCTTGATGGAGGTAAAACCCTACGTCCTGCTTGATTAATATTGATGATATGGGTAGTACAAGAGTAGATCTACCACGAGATCAGACAGGCTAAACCCTAGAAGCTAGCCCATGGTATGATTGTGTGTTGTCCTACGGACTAAAACCCTCCGGTTTATATAGACACCGGAGAGGGCTAGGGTTACACAAGGTCGGTTACAAAGGAGGAGATATGCATATCTATATTTCCTAGCTTGCCTTCCACGCCAAGTAGAGTCCCATCCGGACATGAGACGAAGTCTTCAATCTTGTATCTTCATAATCTAACAGTCCGGCCAAAGAATATAGTCCGGCTGTCCGGAGACCCCCTAATCCAGAACTCCCTCAGCTAGGCTTACACAAGGGCGGTTACAAAGGAGGAGATATACATATCCATATTGCCTAGCTTGCCTTCCACGCCGAGTCCTATCCAGACACGAGACGAAGTCTTCAATCTTGTATCTTCATAGTCCAACAGTCCGGCCAAAGGATATAGTCCGGCTGTCCGGAGACCCCCTAATCCAGGACTCCCTCAAATGTGCACAGACAACAAGTAGCCATCTCCTCTCTTATTGATATTTCGGGCGTGCCCTCTGTTTGTCTAGCAAGCCTATCCCACCAATTGTTAGAAGCAACTCCACTACCACCCCCTCCAACACTCTAGCTCTGTCTCTCTCCCAACCTTATTCCTCTCCTACACATATGCATGGATGCCGATCGATCTCCCTTAATACATGAGGAAGATCGATCTCCTTAATACATGAGGTAGGCCTCTCTCCTCCTCCACACATATACCAGCCATTGTACCTCTATAGTTAATTGGGCCTCCCTCTTCCCCCACCACACATCGATAGTCGAGCGCTGTAGGTAGGTATCCATGCCACAGAGACAAACTGCACATGTCCCATCTCACGTTCTAGTAGGCCAGCCACTCTATATCTTTGACATGGGCACACACAAATTCGATGGCACTCTTTATCGATCGCGCGCGCACACACACACACATCATCCCTCCCTTCGATTCTATGGACACCTCAAGCCGATGATACCTCCACTCTCTTCTCATGGATCGCCCCCTCTATATATATGTTATATCCAGGACTCTATTTCACAAACAATGCATATGTTACATTTTTTGATTGACCCCCCCCCCAAAAAACTCTCAAGAACCCACACACTATATCTCTCTAGGTTTGTATCTCTCTCACACAACCCCACGTAGGTGGTGTACGTATACAAGAAGAGAATAGGTGCACCGTGCACGTACTCACGCTTCGTGCCAGCCACACCCGCGCGGGTACACGGTGGAGCTCATTTCTTTACGAAATGGCAGCCCACGTGCTAATTTGAACGCCTGTAGCGGTTGTTTACCTAGGGAGGTCGTGTACCACGCGTGCACGAAACAAAGTTCGACTTGACGTGTTGCCGCGTTATTTTTAAATAAAGTTATAGCGCTCAATGGCACGTACACAGAATATAAAACGATTTTTATGGAGAAAAAGGTAGTCCGCTCACTATATACAATGGAGCCTGCCTGCCTGGTTTGTCGCTCTTCAGAGTATCTCACACAAGGCTGCGGTGGCCTCTCTCTCTCACCGTTGGTCACTGATCCGGCCGCATCCCGTCCGCCGGGGGAAAGGGAGTGCGGTGGCCTCTCTCTCTCTCACCGTTGGTCACTGATCCGGCCGCATCCCGTCCGCCGGGGGAAAGGGAGGAAGTGCATCGTTTCTCCGTTCGACGGCGCCGAGGCAGCACGTCCCGATCTGCGGTACACGCCGTTCTCTCTAACCAAGCTCCGGCGCGGCAGGGCCTACGCCACCTGCTCGCAGATTCCGCCCGCCGCCGCTCACCTAGTTACATCCCGACGACCTCCAGGTATCCCCTCCGGCCTTGCTCCACTGCCCGTCTTCCCACGTCGCTGCATGTGGATCTTCCATAGTTCTTTGCCCAAAACGTAGCTCGTCCGGCGTACTTTCCATATTGCATTCTCGTCCTCACACCGTTTTAGACAAACACAACCGTGTTGTTATCTTCCCTTAGGACAAGGAATATGCTTCTTTTTTGTCGTCGCATGTGTCATCAACTGTTATTGGCCAGTAATTGTTTCCTTTCTACCTCTTTTTTGCAAACAGGGCTATCCATTTCACCTCGTTGCTATTGCGACCTTTTGGTGAACTGCACAAATCACTTTTTTCTTAAGAGTGTTTTGTGCAGTTGTACTAAAATGTCACACGGGCAACGTCTCTACATTTCAGTGCGACTGCACAAAGGGAGATTGGTTTTGCTCTATCCTCCTCATCCAACTCCGAGCCTAATCTTCTCCAACTAGTTAGTCTTAAGAGAGACTGCAAAGGTGACCGGCTTCTATTTGTGTGTTTATTGTTTCATCAGCAGTCCTCTATTATCGTAATCACACTTAATATCTTTGGAACAGGGACGCTCAGCTCTATTTTAGTGGAACTGCACAAAATGATCGGAATGTTGCATGCTCCAGACAGCTACTTTTTTCCCAACATGCCTTGTTGATTTAGACAGAGCTGGGGGGACGTTGCTGCCAATGAAAGCATGGATCAATTTTAATTTAACACCTTCTCACAACTCTGTCTTCAGTTGTGATGTAATTATTAGCTCTGATCTGCTAATAATTGACATGCATTAGCAAGGAAGTTAGTTTTTTATTGTTTCCGAAAGAGCATCGATGGCAAGACACGCGAAACAAAAGCTGAAAGCTCACACCATTGTACAATTTCATGTCGCTGGAAAATTATTTGTATAGTACGTCAATTATGTAAACAAATGATGGAAGCTTGATAGCATTGCCAGAAGCCTCTTCATCATCCGGGTCCATGTGCCATGCACAAAATTATACTCCTTCATTCCTAAATATTTGTCTTTTTACAAATTTCAAACGGGCATATTTTAGAGTGTAGATTCACTCATTTTGCTTCGTATGTGTACTCCCTCCGTTCCTAAATATTCTATTCGTCTTTCTAGAGATTTCAACAAGTGACTACATACGGAGCAAATGAGTGAATCTACACTCTAAAATATGTCTATATACATCCGTATGTGCCAGTCCATTTGAAATCTCTAAAAAGACAAATATTTGAGTAGTCACTCGTTGAAATCTCTAGAAAGACAAATACTCCGGAGTATATTTAAGAACCGAGGGGGTAGTGCACAACCGCATGGGAGACTCAGCCCGGTCGTTGCGCCGCATTAATAGTGAGTAATGAGCAGTCAAATCATAAGCCCCACCTTTCCCACTGTAAGTTGCTCTGAAGAAGCAACCATCAATACGCTCTTCTTTGAATCCGCTCATACTACTCCATCCGTCACTGTTTATACAGCGCGCTTCAGAAAAAAGAAAAAAATCTGTGGGACCAAGGCGACTAGCGATCGGCCTGAAAAATAGCATTGGTAGTTATAGCATGGCGTCTATTACTAGAGGGAATAATGCGTACACACATGCATGCAGTGCTTCCACCCCGGGTACACACATGCATGCACTTACTCCACTCCGTAGTAGTACAGTACATGGAGAGAAAATTGTGGACTTGATTGCGGTTACCACGCCCTAATTAATTGAGCATTAAACCAAACGCGTCTAAAGTCTCTCTGGTGGTGGAAATGCATTGAGAGAAATGCATCATAATGAAGCGCGCCCTGTAAACTGTGACGGAGGGAGGAGTAGTATGAAGGTGCAAAACCAAGTACGCGTATGGCCAGTCGGTCAACGCACCTCCTCTTGGCATATCACTGACATGTGGGACAGGAGTGTGAGCAAACCGATCTCAATTGACGGCAAAGAGCCAACCTGCCGTTCCTTGAGAGAGACGAGGAGCGAGAACACACAGACGGGCTCGCACGGAGGCCAAGATATATTCGAGCATGGTTGGTTGATCGATATCATTCATTACATGTTGGGCTGCCGTTTTCCGCCCTTCTCCGGAATAAACGTGTACTTTATCAGAGATTAAAAAAATAAGAGTACAGACGCTCCACCATGCGGTTCTAGTAGTAGTACTACTCGTACTACTGCGCTTGGCTCTTCGCCTCTTCGTGAAGTCGAACAATGATGGTACTCCGCATGTTGGGTACTACAGTGTATGCCTCTGACAATCTGACACTGAATGGACTGATGCATGTCCACCGAGGGTAGGTTGCATTAGTCAAAAGGCGTAAGCGAGCTTCACCTTGTCCTGCAAGCTTCTCCTTGTTCTGCGAGTTGACGGGACACACCAAAAAGTAGTGCTAGTCCATACTCCCTCCTTTCCGGTTAATATGGCTTAATCTTTTTTGCGGGTAAATGAGAGAGCTTTATTCATATAAGCATTCTTAGGACGATCAGCCAAGACACTGGTCACTAGGAAGCGAGGTACCCCGCAAAAAAAGAAGTAGGAAGCGAGGTGTTTCATCAAGCCAGCTCTCGGCCACATTCAAAGTGCAGCAAGCACGGTTCGCACGAAGATGCGCCGCAAGGTTTGCTGACCTGTTTACATGCTGAATAACAAAAAAAGAGGAAATATTACCGAGCGCTACTATTTGTAACAGGATATGAGCCAGAATTAAGCGAGAATTGTGGCGAGTGTTCCATGCAATCAACTTCCATTATCACATGCGAGAACCCTCGAAGAGAACCAAATGTGTTGAAGATTGCTTTATCACATTTTAAAATTATAATAAGAGTGCAGACGCTCCTCCATCCGGTTCCTAGTACTAGTACTAGTATAGTACGTACCTTTATAGACTATAGTAGTAGTACTAGTAAACTTTGCGCTTGGTTGTTCGCCTATTCGGGAAGTCGAACAATAATAGCACTAGTAGTATAGTGTATGCTTCTGGCAATCTGACACCGAATTAACTGTTGCAGGTCCACCGCCTGAGCGAGGGAGAGCTTGCATTAGTCAAAAGTTTCTCCTTGTCCTGCGAGCCACCGCGCGCAAGCTTCTCCCGTCCTGCAACCTTCTCCTCGTTCGGCAAGTTGACGGGACACAGCAAAGTAATGCTAGTCCATAGATAAATACACTGTCTGTCACTGTATATTTGTAAAAATATGGTCAGTGGACTTCATAATACGCTCATTGCGCTCAATATATATATTTTCCGGTGTTTATACGGTCACTAGCTCACCCTGACTGAGTATGTGTGTGCATGCACGTGTAGGTTGAGCACTTGAGCATGACCGTGTGTGTTCGTCGTGTGCTCGGACATGCATGCATTAGGGCGTCGCATGCGTTTTTGCGTCCATGTGTACGTGTGACTGTTGCATACACGTAGGGGGAGTACGTGTAGGGGCCACTAAGGAGCAGTCAAATCACACAGTAAGTTAGTCGGAAGAAGCAACCATCATTTCACTCTTGAATGACACGTACGCAATATAAAATGGTTGATATGGAGAGAAAAAGAAAACCACTATATATACACTAGCAGGAGCCTAAGCTACAAGCCTGCTTGCTTAGGTTGCTCTCTTCACAAGCATAGAACGACGGGCCTGATCCCGCAGCTGGGGGAAGGGAACAATGTTCTGCGTAGACGCGGTCGACATCGGCGAGGGAGAAAACCCACAGTCGGTGCGTCCCAATCGGGGGTCACCGCGGTATGGGCCGATGCCGCGTCCCAACCGCCCTTCTAGCTACAGCCCGACGTCCCAGGTAGTCCATCTTCCTTTTGGAGCCGGCTTGCTCCACTGCCGTAGCTCCATCTCCATGTCGATCTTTCTCTACTTCTACCGGCTTCTACTTGTGATGAGTTTATGTCTCATGAACTAGTGCCAGTACTATTATTCTAATCACACTTCTTCAATATCTTTGCCATCAGGGATGCTCAGGTCGATTTTAGTGGAACTGCACAAAAGCATCGTATGATCCGAGGGTGCCAGCCGTCTTTCCTTCGACAGGTTCTACCTGGCCAGGAATTAAATCATGTTTAGGGTTTAGGGTTTAAGTCGTAGTGACCCCATCAGTAGTTTTTCTTTCGTACACGCTCTCACAACTTTTTTCTTTAGTTGTGAAGTAAATATTGGCTATGATCTGTGAATCATTGAGATGCATCAGCATGCGTGTTAGTTTTCCCTTGTATTTGATGGAATGTTGTAACGGGGCAACCTTGGAATAGGAATGAAAATGGAGTGGAAAGTTTCCGTTTTTCCGGAGAAAAAATGGAAACGGAGAGAAACCAACGTTTCGTTTCGTTGGATCGCGCCATCGAGCAAAACCAACGTTTAAATCACATCTGTCGTGTTTGTGTCTCACCCTCCTCCACGGCTCGACCCCACATGGTCGCTCGGCATGCCACTCACCGCAAACCGAGTATACCATAACTTTCCGCCTGCTTGTTGATGGATCGCGCCATGGAGTACTAGCACTACTGGAAGAGATTGATGAGTTGGGGGAGGATAGCTAGCTATAGCACGGACTCCCAAGAAATTTTTACATGCATGTTGTAGCCGGCTTTGCGACCTTTGAACGCGGAGCAGCCGCGTGCACCCGGAAGCGGCGCGGGCGATGCTCTCTCGGCCGGCGCGCCGCTTCAATGCCGGTGCGAGTGAGAGGTCGCGTCCGCTCTAGCCGGGCATGAATGCGGCACTGACCGTTTCGGGCGAGGAGCACGCGTGGGTGATGAAGAGGGTTCGGGTTGGTCAGGACCGGCCGTGGCAGCGGTCTGGACTTGCGCAAACAAGAGATGTTGTACATTAATATTTATGCGTATATAATTAACAACATAAATAATGTGCCAGTTGGACAAATATGATTGGAGATAGAGATGGAAATGGAATTTTATGTAAACATGGATATGCATGTCTATGTCTATGTGTGTGTGCGCGACGACTCTCGCGACCTGGAAGAGGGGCGTGTTTTTGATCGAGTTTTCTTTCTTGGTATGTTAGAAAATCAGTTTGTCTAATTCACATCTAGATGTTATTTAAGGATATCACATCTAAGCTCCCACAAGTATATAATGTAGCAACAAGAAACAAAAAAACTAGGAAAAAATAGACCACAAACAGAGTGGACATCAACTTAGATGTGACATAACTATGTCACATCTAGATGTGTCCTAGACAGACCCTTAAAAAATTGTCCGCCAATTTTCATTTCTTTTTTCCGGGAATGCACGTATTCTATTTAAAACCACTGCTATGGAGAGATTTTTTTACTCCATTATAGCCTCTTGTTTGATAGAGTTTCTCGCGTCTCGCTCTCTCACCCTCTCCATATCAAAACAAGATGACAGTGTCCACTCTATCTCTCTCCTCACCGGTGGTCACAGATCCGGCCGAATCCCGTCCGCTGCGGGAGGTGAGGAGGTGCAGCGTTGACGTTGTCGCCATCGGCGATGGAGGAAGCCGATGCGCACCGTCCTCTCGGAGCCGGCGCTGGCGCGGACGAAGATCCTCCACGCCCTTGTTCGCTGCCGTCGTGTGGGCAGATCCCGCCCGCCCACCTAAACGACATCTCGCCCACCTGAGGTATAACTTCTTGTACTGGTCCAGCTCCCCAGGTCGCTGCGTGCGGGTTTTCTTCTATGCGACTACTCCCCAGCTCCCCATGCATAGTAGCTAGGGTTCGTCGGCTGGTCCAACATCACCTACTAGTACTATTATAGAGGAAATGCCACTCGAAAAGTTGTCCTGATTTATGCCTCGGTGGAGGTATACATGTTGTTTCGACAAAAAGTACATGGTGGTTGTGCGGTCATTGTCCATATGGTGGTAGTACTATCACTGGTTAAATGAAGAAATGCTTTTTTCTCGGGTATCCTGGTTTAGTTCCCATCAAGATAATTATGATGCTTCTGTTTGTTGGTGTACTTTTCATTAATTCTTATTGACAATTGAGATGACGTTGCTAACCCTTTTTTATATTTTTGGAAACAGCGATGCGTGTCTCCATACCCGGGCATGTCTTCCTCAATTTTAGTGGAACTGCACAAAATTGGATGGCCATTGTTGTTCCGCCTCACTGTCCTCTGCCACGTGGTTCTTCCTTCCTCGAGCTTGATTACTGAGAAGAAACAGACCACAGTGAGGATTTGTCGAACTTCATAGGTGCCTCACCCAAACTTGATGCCAAATGGATGATGCATCACCACGATGACCTATCGATGCTCATGGTTGCGCCTCATGGTTGCATCGGCTGGTGAAGCTGATCGATTTTCAATGAAAAACAAGTTGTCTTCCATCAGTGCTCTTTGCTTGTTACGCACAAAGATGATATCCTTCGTCAGTTCACCTTGGTTGCGTTGGAGACGCAGTCGTCTTTCACGTTGGTGCAATTTTATCACACAATTGGCTATGAACCAAATGTTTCCTCGAAGAAGGATCGACGTTGGTACTAAGAGCATAAGTTTTGTATTGATTTCTAAGCCTTCTCACAACTTTGTCTCCAGCTCCCCTGTAATTTTATTTGTCCAGCTATTAACTTTGATTTAAAAAATGGTGTGGACTAAAAACCCGGATGGACGTAGTAGCCCTCCATTTTTATTTACTCCGCATATTAGATTTGACTGAAGTCAAACTTTGTAATACTCTCAAACCTTTCCGATAATTGAAATTAAAATTCTTTATTTGTACACACTCTCACACGTTTCCGATAATTTGGCGCATGTGTGGTTGTTCACTTAAGGGAGGGTAGTGTACCACACGTGAAGGACAGGAAGTGCGACCAGGACGCGTGGGCGTGGATCGTTAGTTCATCGGAAGTAGTACTAGTTTTCTTCACTGTACATTAAATAAAGAGTTTCGTTTCATACTTACACAATTTAAAACGATTGTTATGGAGAGAATAAGAAAACCACTCCACTATATATTAGTCGTATACACGAGAGTACTATATGGACGCAACTTCATTGACTTAGTGCACCTGCCTTTGGATTTATGACAGGTGGGCCCAAAATGTGGCTGGCTCACCTGTCATACAGCAAAAAGCAGGTGCAGTGAAGGCACCGGAGCTCAGTCCGTACTACGGTAGTATATATATAAGTGGGAGCCTCACTGCTTGTTCGTTAGGGTTTGCACTCTCCACTTGCTCGCCGCACTACATATATGTTACACGCTGGAGGCTCAGCGTTCATTTGCTAGGGTTTGCTATATTCATAGTCTCTCACCCTCTCTTCACCAGATCTAAACAAGACTGCGTTGGCCTCTTGTCTCTCTCTCCCCCCTCACAGCAGGTGAAGGAGGCGTCCGTATCCCGTCGCACAGGGAAGGGGAGGAGGTGCAGCGTTCACTCTATTGCCTTCGGCGAGGGAGGCAATCCACTGCCAGCTGCGCTGTTCTCTTTCACCCAGCGCCTGTGCGGGAGGGCCACCGACCCCTTCTTCCTCGCTGTCGTACGTAGTGTGGGCAGATCCGGCCTCCCGCCGCACGCCTTGCCACATCCCGACGACCCTAAGGTATAAGTTTCTTTGAAACCGTCGTTGCTCAGCTGCATGTGGATCTTTTTCAATCTATAGTCGAATCTAAGTCTTGGTTCAAAGAGGAAAGAAGGGTGCGGTGGGCTGGAGCAAGAATCTAGGACGTGGTTCAATGAGGAAAGGAGGGGCGGAAAGTAGTATAGACTGGCTATCCAGCCGCTTTGTAGGTCGAAAAGGGAAAAAGGGGGTAACCCAGTACACACATCTGTAAGGAACCGATCTCTTTGTTGAAAAGGGAAAGAAACTGGGGGGTCGGGTAGTTTGTGCAGGACTAGATTTGCTGCCCTCACATAGGAAGAAGGTTCAAAGAGAACAAATATGGGACCAGCGCATATATGCTGCTTGGCTACATACTCTGCATCACCCATTTATACGTGTGGACGCACATGGTGCTGGCATGTCCCATACAACTATTTTGCTGTTGTTAATCTAAGAATGCCGCCGGAAAATTGAAGCAATGCCACTGTTAAAAGTAAATTACATTTTTTAACGAATGTTGTTTCAAGAGAATGTCTCTGTTAATATGAATCAATGCAACCGTTTTAGAAATGCTACTGTCCTACTTTGTTTTCCATCCAAGATAAGTTAGATGCTTCTTTCTGTCACCGTTTGTTTCATCCTCCTTTATCGGCAAGTAATTGTTTCCTTTTTGCCTCTGTTAAAACAGGGGTATCGATTCAACTTGTTGCTATTGCGACATTTTGCTTCGCTACTCGAAACACTTATGTTTTAAGAGTGTTTTGTGCAGTTCAACTTGAATGTCACACCGGTGACTTTGCTTAATTTTGGTGGAACTGCACAAAAGGAGATCGAGATTTGTTTCCAGTCTTCGTGGCGAGTTGTTTCAAATCTTGGTCTCAACCACATGATGTGCAGTGTGCTTTGAGATGTTGTGCTACTTGTTTTGGTACTGTTTTAAATAAATGTTGAATTGAAGCTATTGTATTGCTGTCTTTTCCCATTAAGTAGTGAACAAAAATGGGACCAACCCAGACATGATGCTTGTTGCTTTGTTACAACAAATTCAGCATCACCCCCTTTATAAGCCAGTAATTGATGCCACTCTCAGAATTAACTACTGAATCTTATTTCAAAACTGCAACACTTGTTAGGGATTGGCGGGATTACCATTTTTGTGGCCGCATGTTTCATCCTCCTTTATTAGCCAGTAATTGATTCCTTTTTTGCCTCTGTTTAAACAGGGATATCTATTCAACTTGTTGCTATTGCGACATTTTGCTTCGCTACGCGAAACACTTTGCTTGATTTCAGTGCAACTGCACAAAACGAGATTGGATTTCCTATTCGTGTTGGCAGATTCGTATTTTATCTTGTCCGTCTCATGAAAGGTCAGTACAGGCCTTCATCCACATGATTGTGCAGTGTGCTTTGAGATGTTGTGCTACTTGTATTGGTACTGTTTTAAATAAATGTTGAATTGAAGCTATTGTATTGCTGTCTTTTCCCATTAAGTAGTGAACAAAAATGGGACCAACCCAGACATGATGCTTGTTGCTTTGTTACAACAAACTCTGCATCACCCCCTTTATAAGTAGATGGAAGCACATACTGTTGTTGCGCCCACTCTCCCCTGGAACTGTTTATGCTTTTCGTTAATCTAATGCCGCTGGTAAAATTAAGCAATGCCACTCTCAGAATTAATTAACTACTGAATCTTAGTTCAAAACTGCAACACTTGTTAGGAATGGTACTATCCTGCTTTGTAGTTCTTTCTACATGTTTAACCAAGGTATTGTTAAGATAATGTCTCTGTTAAAATGAATCAGTTGCATTGTTTTAGGAATGGTACTTTTCTGCTTTGTCGTTCTTTATACATGTTGAAACAAGGCATTGTTAAGATAATGTCTCAGTCAATATGAATGAATCACACTGATGGAGAATTGCTACTCTCCTGCTTTGTTTCCCATTAAGATAAAGTAGATCAGTAGATGCTTTTCTTCTGGGAGTACAAGTCATCAACCGTTATTTCTCAGTAATTGTTTCCCTTATACCTATTGTTGCTTACAGGGATATCAAAATTAAAGCTCGGTTTTATTCCGACTTCGATTTTAGTTGAACTGCACAAAAGGAGCCAATGTGTAAGGCAAACTGCTGCATTACTGGGTCCAGTTGGTCGTTCCACTTTGCAGAAAGAAGCAGTCACTGTTTGCGCTACATTACAGAAGGAATGACCGAGAAGCTTTACAGAGTATTATTAGACACCGGTGACATGACTAGTCTGCAGAGACCATTGGCAATTTAACAACACGTGGAGTGCCCTGGGCAAAAAGTGCCCAAACAAGTACAAGAAGCTACGACAGGACTCCACGATCATAGGCATTACATATTTTGAATGGGAAAAGCTTGTCAAAGTTTAATCATTGATGTTAGCAAGAAGACGTTAGTTTAATATATTGGAATTGGAAAACCTTGTCAAAATTTGCTCATTGATGTTAGCCAGAAGACATGCATTTGATATTTTTGAGTGGGACGCCCTTGCTGTGAGCAGCGTCGAGTGTTTTTTCCTATTCCTGTGTTCAGTTTAGAAGTAAATAGTTACTCTGCTGAGATATTCCTGTGTTAAGAGTTTGTTCTGAATATTGTCTATGTAATGCCAGGCCTTGTGTTTGATTGCAAAGTTGAGCTTGGAATGTTGTGGCATGCGGCATCACGAGCTGTTCACCGTGCCTCCTGAGAATAATGCTTCGTATTGTTTTGCATGTCGATCTAATGCCAGTGATTTGCTTGTTAAGAAGATCATCCTCTTCTGTTGTTTCCGTGCTTAAGAAGTTCATCGTCTGATGTTTCATTCATAGCCTATACGACAAGTCGGGTAGGTTAGACGTGAAACCATATGATCTTCCGACCAACTCATGATATTAGGCCGTGATTGGATCATCGTTTTCCAACCAAAACCGCTTGTAAAACTGACGCTTGTAAATTAAAGCAGATGGTCTCGGGCGAAGGCGCTTGGTTGGTCGATTTCGACTAGTAAAATATCGGAAGTACTTCACACACGATAAAAACGCTGAACGACACTCGGACGATTGCTAATCCAGCCGTTAGCTGTTGTTTCAGCCTTGCCCATGGATGGCATGATACGCACGTCGTGCATGTATCGTCTGGTAATGTCGTCCATATAGCAGTGCTCGTAAAATATACACTGGTCTCTCAAATTACACGCGTAACCCGCCGGTTTTACTTACAGACCTCGGGCCCTCGGTTTCATTACGCCTGTATTTTACACGTTGTTTCCGATGACGAGTAAATTACACTTGTATGTTAATACAGGTTTGAAATAAACCAGAGCTCCCAAGCGCGGCCTTACCGTTTCATGCCGTCTCAGTTTCTCGAAGGTGCTCATAGGTGTCCGATGATCCTGGCTTCCTGAATGAGCAGCGGGCGCTGTATCAGACCATCCGTAGGGCCCGCGAGGCCCTCTCCGTTGTCCTTCGAGTTGTTGCGCTCGCCGTGGCGCCGAGCATTGTTAACATCGTCAACGAACATGAGGATTCAGGAGATGACTTTATTTTGACTGGATGACACTAGGGACCCACTAGGGCCATAGCCGTACGTACGCAAGTGCCTCCTTATTATGTACAACTATATTTTTTTGCTTTCTCCTGGTTTCCTGACATCACGGTCCCACACCATTGTTAACCTATGTAGTCAATATAAACGAGAGAAGTGCACAAGGTGCGGCCGGCAGCTGGGACCAAGCAGCTCGAGCAGTATTTGTGTTTTTGAGGCGTAAGCACTGCAGAGTTTTTATTGGCGATGATTTCATTGTTGTTCAGAGGAGAGCAGGGTATTAACTGGGCGGGCTGTGGCCCGTCTAGCCCAGGCCAGATATCCAGCCCAGATACTAATTTTTTCAAGATGAAAATGGCTAGCCCAGCTATACGTCTTTTTGAGGAATACCCAGGCAAGGTCAACTTGTTATTCTCTGCCCCGCTGGGCTGCAAATCTTTCCTAGGAGGGATGCATTAGGCTTAACAGGGAAATGGGCTTTAAAAAATAATAAATGGGATGTAATTATAAAAGCTGGGCAGTAACTATAAAAAATGCACCAAACACGAAATTAGTTTATAAAATATTATTTATGGATTTTGAAAATCTTAAATTTTCATTGTTGCGCGCGCAATGTTTCGTTGGATTTTTACGTAATACAAATTTATATTTAATCTGACTAGAAATTTCGGGATAAAAATATTTCGGATCCCATCAAAATGTGGGAAATTTTATTGAATTCTGTCTTCAACGGTTGGTTGAAATTATTAATCGTTGTCCTAGCTAGAAAATGGGTTGTACTTTTAACAAACTGTAAATGGGCTGTTGTAAATTCCATTAGAATTCAAAAATGGGCTGTACATTCTTACAAAACGCAAATGGGCTATAAGTTCTCTGCCACACACTTGTGGGCCTACTAAGTGACGCGTCCCCTAAAAAAATAAGTTGACGCGTATGCAAGGCTTTGTCAACTTATTATAGTCAACACACGGTTCTAGCAGCAGTGGCCGTTGGATGTCTATCCAACGGATGTCGTGCTTCTTCTTCAATCTCGGATATTCTTAGCTTCGGCCGCCCAAAAAATGATTCCTCCCCCTGACATCTGGGGCACACCGTTTCGGAGGCTGACCTGTGGGCCTACTAAGTTGGAGCGTACCAAGGGCTTTGTCAACTTAGTCAATATAAACGATTCTAGCTTCAGTAACCATACGATGTCCATCCAACAGCCGTAGTGCTTCTTCAACCTTTGGTCTTCTTGGTCCAGCCGCCCAAAGCAGCGCCGGTCGTACCGCCTGCTCCTGCCTCCCGTGGCCGGCTGTGCTGCCGCGGAGGCCTCACCGCCCCCATACTACTCTCACCGCTGGCCAGGCCATCCCTCCACTCACCCACACCCCCTATTATTATGCCGCGACGGGAGCCTCACACCGCAGCCAAACCCGTGAATGCTTGTACTCCTCTCCGCGTGGGCATCCACTGCCGCGTCTTTCCCGGCTCCGTGTCGTCCCCTTCCTAGGCCTAGCCGTCGTCCACCGCTGTGGTGCTCTCGGCGCGGCATGGTCAATGTGGTCAACGACCGACTTCCATCGGAAGAGTACAGTATGTGGAGAGGCTGACAGCTGGGTCCACAGCAGCCACAAGGAAGTGCCTCCTTATTACGCGTAAAATAATTATTCCTCCACCTGACAGCGGGGACCCACCGGACGGGCCACCAGTATTTTGCGAAAAAATCATTTCCGCCTGACTGCTGGGACCCACCGGACGGGCCACCGTATTTCGTGAAAAAAAACATTCCCCCGCTATCAGCTCGGACCTACCGGAAGTGCCTCCTTATTACGCACAAAAAAATGAATACTCCCCCGGCTAGCTGGGACCCACCTTGGTGGGAGGCTAACTTATGGGCCCACTAAGTTGACGGGGACAAAGGGCTTTGTCAACTTAGTCAATATGAATGATTCTCACTCCAGTGACCGTACGATGTCCATCCAACGGCCGTAGTGGCTCTTCAACCTCTGGTCTTCTTGCTCCAGCCGCCCAAAGCTGCGCCGGTCATGCCGCATGCTCCTACCTCCCGTGGCCGGCTGTGCTGCCGCAGAGGCCTCACCGCCCCCTACTATTCCCACCGCTGGCCAGGCCCTGCGGCGGTGGTAGCCTCACACCGCAGCTGAACCAGTGAACCCTCGTACTCCTCTCCGCGCAGGCTTCCACTGCCGCGTCTTCCCTGGCTCCGTGTTGTCCCCTTCCTAGGCCTCGCCATTGTCCACCGACGTGGTGCTCTCTGCGCGGCGTGGTCAACGTGGTCAAGGAACGACTTCCATCGGAAGAGTACTATACGTGGAGAGGCTGACAGTTGGGTCCACGGCCACAGCCCAGTTTTTTTGGGATTTTCCAAGTAAGTCGCTTTGTCAGGCCTGTTGGGCTGCAAATCTTTCAAGACGAGGAGAGCTTTCATTCGGCTGGGCGAGAAAATGGCCCATCGGTAATGAGAAATGGGCTATACATTTTTAAAACACATCAAACCGGCAATTAGTTTCAAATATATTTTTTTCATTTCAAGATTTTAAATTACATTAATTTTTATGCGTGGAGAATTTGTTGGATTTTATATTGTTATACATTTATTTTTCAAATCAGTTTGAATGTGAGTCGAAATTTTGGGATTAAAAACAGTTTGGACCGCACCGAAATATGCAAAATTTTGTATAATTTTTTAACCGTGGCCACAATATGGGCTGTAATGCTACCAAAAAGAATATGGGCTCCAAAAAAAAAACCTTAAGAATTAGAAAATGGGATGTAAATTATTAGAAATAATGGCAAATGGGTTGTATGTTGTTTTCCACAGATTTGAGGCTTTCCTAAAAAAAGGTTGACGCATAAGAACTGACTGCTGGATGTCCATCCAACGGCCGTCGTGCTTCTTCAATCTCTGCTCTTCCTGCTCCAGCCGCTCAAACAAGCGTCGGCGGGACTGCCTGCTCCCTCCTCCCCGTGGCCGGCTGTACTGCCGCGCAGGCCTCACCGCCCCACCGTACTCCCATCACTGGCCTAGAAATCCCTCTACTCACCCACACTTGATGTTATTCTCCGGCGATGGCAGACGAACCAGTAAACCCTCGTACAGTCGTACTCCCCTCCGTGTGGGAAACAAATGCCGAGTCTTCCCTGCCTCCGTGTCATCCCCTTCCTAGGCCTCATCGTCGTCCACCGCCGTGGTGCTCTCGGCGCGGAGTGGTCAATGTGGTCAATGACCGACTTACATCGGAAGAGTACTGTGCGTGGAGACGCTGACAACTGGGTCCACGACCGCAGCAAGGAAGTGCCTCCTTATTACGCACAAAATAATTATTCCTCCACCTGACAGCGGGGACCCACCAGACGGGCCACCGTATTTCATGAAAAAAATGTTTCCCCCCTGACTGCTGGGACCCACCAGCTACACCTTCGCACACAAGGAAGTGCGTCCGGGCGAAAAAACAAAACGATTCGCCACCCTGACTGCTGGGACCCACTAGCTACATCTTCGCACACAAGGAAGTGCCTGACAGTCGGGACCCACCTAGTCGAAGCGTATGTAGCATTGTCATTCCTGGTCGTGAATGTGTACGTACATATATACTGGTGGATGTAGAGGCGCACACATGTCGTAGTAGAGGCGCGCACATAGCATGTACACGTACGTACAGCGGCCAGGGTGCAAGAAAGAAAATACAGCCACGTATGTGTACATACGGGCGGGGTCTCGAACGCCTACTCGCGCATATGTACGGCGACGGCTCGTTGACATGGCTGGGTCAGAATGGAGAAACAGTGTCGTCGTCGTGTTCGTGGGGAGGCAACGGAATGCGTCGTGTTCATGGGGAGGCAACGGAACGTGTCGTGTTCATCGGGAGGCAATGGAACGTGTGGGAGCCAACTGGCTGGGTCGGAAAGGAATGCGTGGTCGTGTTCATCGTTAGGGCTTGGACAGAACAGGCGATGGAAACGATGCCTAGCATACCGCAAAACGGAGGAAACGGCCTTGTGTTCGACCGGCCACGTTCGAAACGGGATCTTGTTCATCGGGAGGGGTCTGGCGTACCGCAAAACGGACGAAACGGACCTCCTACAGTCGAAATGGGGGTCCTGTTGATCGGGAGGGGTGTGGCGTATCACAAAACGGAGGAAACGGACCTCCTACGGTCGAAACGGGGGTCCTATTGATCGGGAGGGGTGTGGCGTACCGCAAAACGGATGAAACGGACCTCCTATGGTTGAAACGGGGGTCCTGTTCATCGGGAGGGGTGTGGCGTACCGCAAAACGGGACTCCACGGGATACTGTACATCTCCACCGTCGACCTCCTCCAGCCTCCACGGGCTACCGTCGACCTCCTCCAGCCTCCACGGGCTCTTGTTCATCCAGCCTCCACCGTGCGCTACTCCACCGGCTACTGTTAAACCACCCCTCCACCGTCTGCTGTTCATCCAGCCCTCCACACCACGGGGTCCTGTTCAACCACCCCTCCACGGGCGCCCCTCCACCATCTACTGTTCATCCAGCCCTCCACACCATGGGGTCCCGTTCATCTAGAGGCAACGCCACCGCTCACTGTTCCTCCACCCCCCCCACAACGCTCACTGTTCATTCAATCGATCGGCTTCAGTTAGCAGCAGTAGCGAAGGAATCGCTCGATGGGGTTCAGTTAACAGCCATCGATCGATCGCTTGGGTTCAGTAATGCGTAGCCTGCAGTGCAATCGCTCGGGTTCAGTTAGAGCCCAATGCCTCGCTCGGGTTCAGTTAGAGCCAACGCCTCGCACACACACGCGTACGTGTACGAGAGAAACGCGCATCGCTCGGCCCCCGACCTCCCACCGTAACCGGGAACTCATCAAAATTTTCCTCGCCCTCGCTTCTACCACGGTTTTTTCCATCATGGACGGCCCAAAGAATGTCATGCAGCTGCGTCTCCGGCCCGCCGAGGACGAAAAGCCCATTTTCTGTCATGACTTTTTGTCATAGAAGTAGGAGCCCACCACATCTATGATGATACCGGGTTTTGTCACAATTATCGTCATAGAAGTGTCATATGTATGACAGAAAAAAAATTTTGTTCGGCCCAAAATGTCACGGATGTGTCTTTTTTTTGTAGTGTGTGTATCCGATGTCGGTTGAGCCGTACTATGGACCACAAGCTAGCTATGCCTCCGTCGATGCCCATGGGATTTTGAGTGCGTAGTTATGTACGCGTGGCACGAATGCCACCACTTGATCGGGACTAAGACGGAGGCCGTATTGCTAGTTGAGTTCCTGACGAGCCAAGCTCTCCTGCTGCAGAGTAGTTCGGACCCTCTTAACGGTGTCTATGGGCTCGACAGCCGAATTAAGGTTCTACTTGAGAAGGCCGCTCTGTACTTCTGCTGCTAAAGCAGCTGTGTGCTCTTCTGTACGGAGGGAGCGTTCCGTATTTCCATTGACCGTTATGACGCCACGTGGATCGGGTATCTTGAGCTTCAGATAAGCATAGTGTGGTACTGCGTTGAATCGAGCAAATGCAGTTCGTCCGAGCAATGCGTGATAGCCGCTGCAGGAGAGGACGATATCGAAGATTAGCTCCTCGCTTTGGAAGTTGTCTGGAGATCCAAAGACAACCTCTAGTGTGATTGAGCCCGTACAGCGGGCCTCTACACCTGGTATGACTCCTTTGAAGGTAGTCTTGGTGGGCTTGATCCGAGATGGGTTAATACCCATTTTTCGTGATGTATCCTAATAGAGCAGATTGAGGCTACTACCTCCGTCCATAAGGATGCGAGTCAGGTGGAACCCATCAATTATTGGGTCTAGGACTAGTGCGGCTGAGCCACCGTGACGGATACTGGTCGGATGATCCGGGCGATCAAAAGTGATCAGGCATGACGACCATGGATTAAATTTTGGGGTGACTGGCTCTGTCGCGTAGATGTCCCTGAGTGCATGCTTGCGCTCCCTCTTGGGGATGTGGGTAGCGTATATCATGTTCACTGTTTTGAACTGAGGGGGAAACTTCTTCTGTCCCCCTGTGTTCGGTTGCTGGGGCTCTTCGTCATCATCCTCGCTTTGCGATCCCTTTTCCCTGTTCTTGGCATTTAATTTGTCGGCCTGTTTAAAAACCCAGCAATCTCTTTTCGTATGATTGGGTGGCTTGTCTGGGGTGTCATGAATCTGGCATGGACGATCAAGTATGTGGTCCAAGCTGGATGGGCGTGAATTGTTCCTTTGGAATGGCTTCTTTCGCTGACCGGACTTAGAGCACCTGAATCCGGCATTGACTGTCGTGTCCTTGGTGTTATCACTGTTGTTTCGATGCTTGTATCTGTTGCGTTGAGACTTGTCTTTGCTAGTTTTAGCTTCAGGGGTGCCGATGGCGCTTGCATTGTTTTTTCTATGGGCCAACCAACTGTCCTCGCCCGCGCAAAAGCCGGTCATGAGTGTCGTGAGGGCTGCCATAGATTTTGGCTTTTCTTGGCCGAGGTCGCCAGCGAGCCATTCGTCATGGATGCTGTGTTTGACGGTTGCTAGGGCTTCAGCATTCGGACAATCGACGATTTCGTTCTTTTTAGTTAACACCTAGTCCAAATTTTCCTGGCGGACTCTCCGAGCTGTTGAACTATATGGCTTAAGTCATCAGTGTCCGGAGGTCGAACATATGTACCTTGGAAGTTATCGAGGAAGGCCTCTTCCAAGTCCTCCCAGCAGCCAATAGAATTTGCAGGCAGACTGTTGAGCCAGTGCCAAGCTGGCCCCTTGAGTTTTAAAGGGAGGTATTTGATGGCATGGAGGTCATCGCCGCGGGCCATATGAATGTGGAGAATGAAGTCTTCGATCCAGACCGCGGGGTCTGTGGTTCCATTGTATGATTATATATTCATGGGTTTGCACCCCTCTGGGAATTCATGATCCAGGACCTCATCAATGAAGCAATGAGGGTGTGCGGCACCTCTATATCGGGTTGTATCGCGACGTAGCTCTGATGGAGTCCGTCTGTGGTTTTCAGCCCGTGCATGACTAAGTTTGTCACGTCCGAATAGGTGGCCGTTGTCGCGTGTTGAGGTACGTCCTCGTGATCCGTAGATTAATCTAGTATGTCCTGCTTTATTGTTCAGGTTTTGCCGGAGGTCATATGTATGACCGTGGGCTAATTTACCTCTACCTGTGCGATGAGGCGGGGCTGTCTGGTGTTCGGGGTGAGTTTCCATTTTGTCCCGACCACGTGGTGGTCGGTCCGCCGCATTGTACAATGGAGGTATGTATTCCGGCGCCTCCTCGACAAACTGAGGTAGCAGTTTGCGCTTTGGGTAGCTTTTGGTTGGGCGCTTGAGGTCATATTCTTCGGCTGCTAGCACATTGGTCCATTTATCATTGAGCAGATCTTGGTCAGCTTGAAGCTGCTGCTTCTTCTTTTTCAGGCTCCTTGGAGTGGCGATTAGCTGGCGCTTGAAGCACTCCTGCTCAAGAGGTTCCTCAGGCACGATGAAGTCGTCACTGCCGAGGCTCACCTCATCCTTGGAGAGCGGAAGATAACTTATGTCCTCTGAGTCTTTGTGTGTGGCCTGCTTACTAGGGCTAGCCTGCCCATCTTACCATCCATCTTGTTCATTAGCTGTTTCAACGGGGTCTTCGTTGTCTTCAGCACCTTCCGGAGTTTTATCTTCTCCTGTGCCGGTGTTGCTGTCTTTACTGTGGCGTGACTTAGAGCGGTGCCGCTGACGCCGGTGCTTGGATTGTATTTCGGAAGGTTTATCCTTAGATGGATCCTCCTTGTCATCGCTGCTGTTCTCCTTTGGTGCATCTACCATGTATACATCGTACGAAGAAGTGGCCGTCCAGCGTCCGGTGAACGGCAAGTTCTAGGCCTCTTCTTCTCCGGCATCGTCGTCCATACCGTCGATGTCCTCGGGGTCGTAATCAAGTGTGTCGGTCAAATCCTCGACCGTGGCTATGAAGTGGGTGGCGGGTGGGAAGCAAAATTCTCCGCCGCGAGCCCCTAGTTCGAACCGGATATAGTTCGGCTGTGAGTCCTCTGCCAAGGATAGGTTCTTTAACGAGTTTAGCACATCGCCCAAAGGCGAGCGTGGAAGATATCTGAGGCGCTGAACTCAAAGATCGATAAACGATCAAGTTCGGCGTCCGCGGGCTCACATGGTTCAGAACTTACGGCCGGACACGAGTCCAGAGTTCCGGTGACAAAGACGTCATGAGAGGTTAAGTCTATGTGCGTCTCCAACATCGTGGAATCTGTGGCCTCCGTGGTGGGGTTGACCTCCCGTCCTCGGATGGTGCAGTCTGCTCCGTCTCTAAGGCCAGAGCGATTACAGGGGCGATCTCCTGGATGCGGTCTGATGAAAGATTTAGGTCATGATCATTGGGGTGACTGGGGGTGGCAGCCGTGGTCTCGAATCCGGCGAAGATCAAGTCTCCACAGATGTCTGCAATGTAGTTCAAGCTCCCAAATCTGACCTGATGGCTAGGGGTGTAGCTATCGACCTGCTCCAGGTGGCAACACAAGTTGGCCCGCAGTGCGAAGCCACCGAACACGAAGATCTGTCCGGGGAGGAAAGTTTCTCCTTGGACAGCGTCACTATCGATGATTGAAGGGGCCATCAAACCTTTCATCGACGACACAGTGGAACTCTCAATGAAAGCACCAATGTCGGTGTCAAAACCGGCGGATCTCGGGTAGGGGGTCCCGAACTGTGCGTCTGAGGTTGATGGTAACAGGAGACAAGGGACACGATGTTTACCCAGGTTCGGGCCCTCTCTATGGAGGTAATACCCTACATACTGCTTGATTAATATTGATGAATACAAGTATTACAAGAGTTGCTCTACCTCGAGATCGTAATGGCTAAACCCTAGAGGTCTAGCATGTATGGCTATGATAATGAATATCTTCTCCTCCGGACTAAGTCCTCCGGTTTATATAGGCATCGGGAGGATCTAGGGTTACACAAGGTCGGTTACAAAGAAAGGAATCTACATATCCGGTAGCCAAGCTTGCCTTCCACGCCAAGGAGAGTCCCATCCGGACACGGGCGTAGTCTTCGGTCTTCATATCTTCATAGCCCATCAGTTCGGCCCATGGCTAACAGGCTGAACGCCCGAGGACCCCTTAGTCTAGGACTCCCTCAACGAGCTCAGCTGGCGCCGGGCAGGAAGCGCGCGCGGGAGGGGGAGGGTTTTTTGTTGGGCCAAGAAGATGCGAAGCCAACTTGGGATCGGTCTGAATAGGGAAATATCATGTGCTCCCATACTCACTACTCCCTCTGTTCCCAAATATAAGTCTTTTTAGATATTGCAATAAGAGACTCCATACGGAGCAAAATGAGTGAACCTACACTCTAAACTATGTCTATATACATCCGTATGTAGTCCATAGTGAAATCGCTAGAAAGACTTATATTCAGGAACAGAGGGAGTAGTAGTTTCATGCATATGACACTAGTCTATATTACTACTCCCTTCTTTCCGGTTTATAGGGATTATCTCAAAATCTTAGGTTTTCCATTTTATAAGGATCAATTTGGTTGTTCCCCATCACAAGTTTAGATTTCAAGGTGCATTAAATAATTGCATGCAAGTATTAAGAGAAAAATGACCAATGCATGTACTTTATGCATGCATGCATTGCAATTAATACAATGGTAAACATAAATTTTTGAGGAAAACAAGAGCATTAATTGGATGCTTTTGCAAAATACAAAAAGTATTCCACCACTCATCATCTTCCTTGGTTGGTGAGATTTTCGAATTGAGCCCTATAAACCGGAAACGAGGGAGCCCTATAAACCGGAAAGGAGGGAGTAGTACAGTACTACCCACAATGGGAGTAACATAGGTGGTAACATCACACTTATCTAGGCAAAAATAGATGATGTGGCATGTAATTAATGAAGAAAGAGAGGCATGTTATAACATAGCTAGTTACTGTAACATCACACATATCTAGAGAAGATGATTCTACAATGTAATAAATGAAGTGATGCATGACACAACACATACGTTACTACCCACTGTGTGGGTAGTAACATATGCATGTTACTACTCTAAGTTACTCTCCACTGTGACTAGTTTAATGTTATGATGGCTTCATTTATTACCTTGTAGACTCATCTTGTCTTGGGAAACGCTATGTTACAGTAACTTATTATGTTACCACTTCTCATTAACTACTTGCCAAATAAGCAAAATTTTGTTGGAGTGCGCTAAGTGACTCCCACTATAATTAGTCGTACAATGTGTGGGCAATGTAGAGGGCGTAGTAAGAAAGCTTCTCATCGTTCTGCGAGTTGACATGACACATCAAAGTAGTAGTTTTTTTTTCAAAATGTACATCAAAGTACCATTGTATTAGTCTCCAAAATGGGCGGACCATGTCCATGGCTACCATCCCATCCTGTGCTCCGTCATTGATTATGTGCATGATTCACGTGCCATTCAAGAAAAAACTGCATACGTTCCATTGAAGAAAAAAATTAAAAACAAACACGTCACCGCGTTATGGTCGAACTTTGAGTTGTCCACGCGTGGTTCCCGACCCTCGTGAACAACTACCAAATGCATCAAATTATCACGTGAGCTGCCTCTTCAATCAGAAATGAGCTACACAGTGTGCTTCTGGGAGAACATTATTTTCCCGGAAGAATTTCTTTCAAAAGACCTAACATCTCTTTGAAGCCCTTGTTTGATAGACCATTTGCTGCTTTAAATCTGAGAAGTGCTAGGGCAGCACTCAACCTGGAATATTTCTTTTTTGCAACCTGGATACAATTCTTTATTGGAGTCTGCATCAATGGTTGGCAGATCCTTGTACCCAATCATATGCTTATCTGGGCCCTCGAATCCGCAATCATAGCAGCAAAATCTGGCATATCAAGATCGTCGTCATCTGCGTCAACGTCTTGGTTTTCTAGTGGGTGTTTCGGCTTTCCGGTGTTCCATTGGTAGCTTGACGCCTCTACCCCGATGTTAGATTCAACATCCATGTGACACTGATCGGGGTTTGGCATCTCGCTGCCCTGGGTATCTTCATCCATGACGTCCTCTTCACCGTGTCTGGTCCAACGTGTATATCCATCCATGAATCACCTAGAGACTAAGTGCATCTGGACATTTGCAACTTCATGTGACTCTGTATTGGCACAATCAGTACATGGACACATGATGTAATCCGCATCACCAATTCTCCTCTTTGTACTTTCAACCAAATTCATGAACTCTGTCACGCCATTGATAAAATCTGTGGTTTTCTGATTCTTCATCCATCGAGATCGTTCCATCTGCAGCACACAAATGGTAATTAAAAACAAAACAACAACATTAATACCCGGATTAACTACTGTCCAAAGATGCGTGCATAAATCATAAGGTTTTATTTTAATAATTACTGAGGGAGCTCCATGTTGTTATCCAGACGTGCTATGACAAAAATTAATGGCCAGTCAATTTACACGCAGAGTACTAGTACAACACTACACTTAGGAATCGAATACCTAAATTTAGCCACTCACGAAAAGAATACCTTAATTAATTAGCCGCACGTCGACCTCCACCCAGCAGACAAACAAGCGCGATCTGGCGGCACGACGAGATAGCAGGGTCGAGGAGCAAAGCTTAGTGCGGATGCCGCCTGAAGTTCGACCTCCACTATCCCGCGCGCCATCGACCGCGATGGATGTGCTAGAATCACGCCGCCACCGACCTTGATGGTTGAGCTCCTCCTATCTCCCGCCGCAAAACAAGGATTAACCTCCTATGACACCGCCACTGCCCATCAACCAAGGATTGACCTCTTCTTCGGTAGCCGCTGCCTAGGCCGCTGCTGCCATCTCTATCTGCAGAGCGGCTGTTTTTCAGGGATATCCACGGAGCGGTTGTTTACACGGTATCTCACCGTAACTCAATTATATGGACAGGATAGTACATCACATACGGTTAAGTAACGACAACCCTGTCTAACCTACGTTGTCTTCTCACACGGTTTGGTGTAGAAATCGTGTGTGACGTTGTAATTCCTAACACAAACGACATGTGCAAACAGTGTGCCTTATACAACATATATGTAGTGCCATTAGTAGTTCCCGACCGTTAGCTTATCTCCACAGTTTCCCATTTCCCCCAAATCCCTACATAGCCT